>NC_064810.1:36971957-37029028 GCF_023721935.1 Panthera uncia
GTGTGTGTGTGTGTGTGTGTGTGTGTGTGTGTGTGTGTGTGTGTGTGAGAGAGAGAGTTGAAATAGATATTAATTTTACCAACAATTTTATAATATATTGTATATGTGTCATTTAGAATGTACCAATCAAAACTCATTGGGACATCAAATCTAAGCCTCTTTTATTGCTTCTGTTTATAGTAGAGGATATTTCAGGATCATTCATAGATCCAACAGCTCTTTACCTAGAGGTTATCTATTGCATCTGACAAGGTCAAAAGTAATTAAATTTTTTTGCCATGTGTTCAGTGATTACTAGTTGAGGTTTGCAATATTCCAATATCATGAAACATTTTATTATAATGAAAATGTTTTTTTTTAACTGAAAAAGGTGACTATGGATCTAGTAGTAAGAGATACTTATGAGATAATGCTCTCAGTTTTTCTCTAATGGCTAAAAGTTGTGTTTGGAGACCACTATTGTTTCTAGATATCTTATATTTTCATATAGACCTATGATGACTGGTATGTTCACATACTAAATTAGTCTTTGTCGTTTTATATGTGCGCTTTTGCACTAACAAACATGGGAAATTCATTTTAAGATGCTGATGTAAATCAAAATAAAAAATATAAAAATATAAAATTGCCATTGATTTATTTTATGAATATGTATTAAATAGTTAATGATGTAACTAGATCTAATTTAAAATGATCTAAAAATTTCTTGTTAAGTATATTTTTTTAATTCTAAACATTTTATTTTTTTTAAATTTTTTTTTCAACGTTTTTTATTTATTTTTGGGACAGAGAGAGACAGAGCATGAACGGGGGAGGGGCAGAGAGAGAGGGAGACACAGAATGGGAAACAGGCTCCAGGCTCCGAGCCATCAGCTCAGAGCCTGACGCGGGGCTCGAACTCACGGACCGCGAGATCGTGACCTGGCTGAAGTCGGACGCTCAACCGACTGCGCCACCCAGGCGCCCCCTAAACATTTTAAAATACACCATTTAAGTAAAAGATTAAACATTCAATTTTGACAGAACATTGTGTGTGTGTGTGTGTGTGTGTGTGTGTGTGTGTATCCACACATATATATTTTTTCCAGTTGTTATCCTGTAATTGTATTAATAGACAAGCAACTTATTATCAACTGAAAGTCAATAATAAAATAAAATTACATATGAAATACCATTCTTTGGTAAAGCACAATTAAAGTATTTAATACCATATGATGTGTTTTTCACTATTGTACAGAAGTAAAATCTTAGCTTCACACAAATGCTACCAAGAAAGAAAAAAAACTACCTGTGCAACTTTTACTGTGTTTTCACTGTTTAATTTTTTAATGCAGATTTATGTGCATCAAATTTTGTATGAAATCTGTATGGAAATATGATTCAAAATAACATTGCTAGTGATCCTAGAGAGAGAGCCATTTAGGAAGGGATAAATGCCCAGTAGCTATCCTTTAAGCATTTTTAGTTTTTTGTGCCACTTCCTTTCTTTAAATGATCCTATTTTTGAAAGTTGTACAGAAGGGGAACAAACAGAAAATCCATATTTAGTAGTCAACCAATAATGGTTCCTTTGTGTTTCTTGGATATTTCAGAAAACAAATCATATTGAACTTAATGTCATTAATACAAATAAACTTTTCGTCCTGCCACAGCTAGAAGGTTGTGATTGTGATTTGGGATCACCCACCAGCTTTTCAGAGCTAAGAAGAACAAAACAAAGATGTTCAATTTTGGATTAACATAGCATCTTGTATAATACATTTGTATGTAGTTATATATAAAGCTGGAGTAGGACACTTTGTAGCATTACATCATCAATGTAAAGTTTTACAGGAATCATTGAAACAAAGAGCATTCATATGCAGATGTCTTATCTGCAGAAAGCCCAGAAACTGTCTCCCAATTTTACATTCATAACTTTCATTCACAAGAGCCTAGTGAATAGATGTTCTCTGCAATGCTCCATTATTTCTTGCATTCTTAAAATGAGCCTTTTACAATCTATTAGGGAAAGATACAGTTATTTCCTCCCTTGGGTATGTTCAAGTGCATGCAGGGTATCACCTAATGCTACTTGCAACCTTGTTTTTCTTTCCTGTTAAAAGTCTTTTTTTCTTTTTCACTGTTGCCACAGGGATGGCTTTTAAAATAAACTTTAGGCAGTCTGCACTTCTAGGGTGTCTAAATTAATGTTATGAAATGTTAACAATGTATTTTTACATTATTGCCGTTAAAACTAACTGAATAAAAAAGGGAATGTTCTAAGTGGTCTGATTTTACCACAACAGATTTCTATTCAATGGTTACACCTTATTATTGATAAGTAAGAAAATACAGTAAATCCAAATGGCCTCAACTTAAATTAGATTTTTAGGTATAATTTAAGTTTTATCCTCCAAAAGAAAAAACAAAGAACATCCTTAGTGATACCTCATCTTTTGTAAACCTAGATATTTCCATGAAATAGTAGAAATTTAAATATATAAAACATCTATAACTTAATAAGATAAAGTAATTCAATGCACATAATATACTGTCTTATGTGCAACATACATTTACATATAAAGACTGGGATATTTTATAGAATATCTTTCTGGGACACAGGTGATAATAACACTATGTTATAGCAACACAGCCACTGTTCCTAGGGAACATAATTTCAATTTTTATAGCACTTTCATGCAATAATTAACAAAATAGTGTATAATAATACCCTGGGGATAATAATAGGACCATTGTCTTTAATTAAAATGTCTCCAATTGTATTCATATTTTTTTATATAAAGACTTACCTCTCCAAATGGTAAATGTTTAGAGAATACAGTAAACCATGGACTCAAAATGACCATCCTCATTATAATAGAAGCTGTTCAGATGTGTCAACCCAAGAAGGAAGTGTGAGGCTACATTGTGACTCTTTGATACAGAGTTGACAACTTGAAAAAGTAAAAGTATTTTACAAAATAAAATTTAGAGGTAAATGTAAATACTGGAAAGTCCAGAAAAGAAATGTTTCAGATATCCCAAACAAATATCATAATATTATATTTGTGAAATCTTGGCAGGATTTTTAAAATGCCTATAAATGAAATGTGAAATCAGATGCATTAGTTGAGTTGACTGCAAACTTCACCTTGCTCTAGTCTGTTCCTTAGCTGGTCAGACCAATCATTACAATCTTATACACAGATAGGAAGATAGCTGCCTTTGGAAATTTTATTACATGCCCCTTAACTCCTATTTAATGTGAGTATTTCACTCTGTAGTCATTTTACCAAACCATAGATTCATGTTTGGTCAAAATCCTAGTAAATATGTATCCTTCTGTTTAGCTGAAGTGTCAAAGTGATTTGAATGCTAAAAGAGAAGTCCTAATTCAACAAAAGCCGAATAATGTCTTCGAGTCAGGCAATGCCAAGGTTGTAGCTTCAATGATCTCGGAGAGATTACACATCATATAATCAAAGAGATTAACAACATCTAAGTTCAGAATTGCCAGTAAAAATATAAAAATTAAAATCTTAATAAAGTGTTAACCTCTGTTTTCTTTCTCAATGGATATTATATAATTCTTTTCAATTGTCAAACATCATCATTTGCACTCTCTGTACTAATGGAATATGCAAATAAAAAGAGAAATTTTATCATATATTTGGATTTAAGCAATTTGTAGATTACCCCTGACTCTTCGATCCTGGTGTGCCTACTTAAATTTAGATAAGCTTATCCCTGTTCTGTGCCTCTTTGTCCAGGTGTTTAGTTCTGTATTTAAAAATCTAGAAGGAGGTTACTTTCATAAAACAAATTATCATAAAACACATTTCTGAAAAAAATATTTGAAAATAATATTTATGTTTTTAAAACTTATGCTTCACATTGTCCTTTTTATAGTAAAACTGATTACTGAAGTAAAATCAGGGCCTGTGTATTATATGTATAGGACAGGGAAATTAGAAATACTTTATAATAATAAGGAAGAATTGAAAATTTCTGAGATTAAGAAGTTTGAGTGATTACCTACATTTTTTATGAGGTTTATCTACATATTATAATTCTGGTCATCTCAAATACATTATAGGAGTTTTACTCTTCATCAAAAATTACAATGCAATGTATGTTATGATAGGTGAAAATATTTATAATGTTGATTAGATTAATATTTTATTTTAGACTTATTTCATATCTAATCATTTTCTTTTATGTTGCATTAGATGCAAGTATAATCAGCCAGCCACTTTCTTGCTATCTCACCATGGGCAAGATTCAGAACTTCCCTGGATCTGATTAATTTCTTTCTAAAACTAAAATGTATTTCCACATGTAAAGCCCCGTTCACAGTGCTAGCACCTGGTACAGACATAATATGTGATAATGTCCTCCACTCTGTGACTCTGACTGTTTGGAATGTGATTTATCAAACTTGGGCTGGTGCCTTTATATATATGAATGTAAATATATGAAAATATTCATATATATTATATATAAATATATATATGAAAATATTTATGTATAAAATATATATATGAATACTTTCATATATTTACATTCATATATATAAAGTCACCAGCCCAAGTTTATATATATAGATAGATATATAGATATAGATATATATTCATTCTACAATTTGCAGATAACAATTTGCTTTAATTAATATATATGTGTGTGTACATGTGTGTGTGTGTGTGTGTGTGTAAAATAAATCTGGGGGTGTCTGGGCGGCTCAGGCAGTTAAACGTCCAACTCTTGATTTTGGCTCAGATTATGATCTCATGGTTCATGAGTTTGAACCCTGCATCAGGCTCCTCACTGACAATGTGAAGCTGGTTTGAGATTCTTTCTCTCTCTCTCTCTCTCTCTCTCTCTCTCTCTCCCCCTCCCATGCATGCTTTCTCAGTCTCTCTCTCTCTCTCTCAAAATAAACAAACAAACAAACAAACAAAAATAAGCCTGGGGGTGCCTGGGTGGCTCAGTTGGTTTAGCGTTGGACTTCAGCTCAGTTCAAGATCTCATGTTTTGTGTGTTTGCACCCTGCATGGGGCTGTCAGTGCAAAGCCTGCTTTGGATCCACTATTCCTCTCTCTTTGCCCCTACCCCACTTCTTGCATGTGTGTGTGTGTGTGTGTGTGTGTGTGTGTGTGTGTGTGTGTCTGCGTGTTCTCTCAAAAATAAACAAACATTAAAGAAAATAAGCCTGTAAGTACTTTTCCAGTTTTAATCATTTCGATTATTCCTTTTGTGTTTGGCAAGTGTTGTGGTCTGAATGTTTGTGTCTTCCAAAAGTCATGTGTTGAAATCCTAACTCTGAAGGTGACAGTAGTAGGAGGTGGAACATTTGACAGGTGATTAGGTCATGAGGCTATAGCCCTCATAAATGGGATTACTGCACTTACATAAAAGAGGCTTGCGAAAGTAAGTTTCCTTCTCTTCCCATCATGTGAGATTATAGTAAGAAAATGGCTGCCAGGGAGGAAGTGGGCTCTCACTAGACACGGAATCTTCCTAGGCCACGATCTTTTCTTTCTAGCCTCCAGATCTGTGAGAAATAAATCGCTGTTGTTTATAAGCCACCTAGTTTATGGTATTTTGTTATAGCAGTTCCAACAGACTAAGACAGAAATATAGGTAATGGCCCACTATGGATACAGAGTGGAGAAAAGCCTACTTCTGGCCTAATTCCAGTTCCTCAGCTTCTATCTAATAACTCCATTCAACGTTTTGGGGAACAGAGGCCAGGGTCTCCCCTGTGCTTTTAAAATTGGCATTGGGATGATTCCAACACAAAGTATACCATTTTCTGTAATGCAGATCTGTCTGGATATAAACAAGGGGTGTTTCAAATGTTTCAAAAAGTAAGACAAAAAGGAGCCTGAGTACACAGAAAAAAATAATTCAGCTCCCAGTGTATCATTGCTAAGCATTTGTTGGCTTGATGCTAGAACAGTTGTGATAAATTCTTGGGAATTAATACCACACAAAAACTTTCATAAATATCACCTCATTTTTCCTCACAATTCAAAAATTTTATTGTGGCCTATATATCACCCACATTTAAGAGATGGAGGAAAGGGAAAAAAAAAGACAGGGTAAATTGTTTGCTCAAGTTTGCCCAATTAGTAAATGACAAATTCAGGTCACAACCAGGTCTTTTGTCATCTGATCCATATTTACCTCATTTTTATATATACATTGAAACTAGGTTACTCTCAAGAATCCAAAGCAGAGAAAAGGCATTGTAAGGAGGGAAGGGAGAGATAATATTTAAAAGATTAATATGTATTCTTCTTAGGGCCTAATTAAATATCATGTCTTATATTTTTGCAAAATAATTAAACTGCATACATGCCTTACAAAGCATTTCAGATTCTTGCTGTACCCCCAATGCACAGGACATATTTTGCAATACATGGACATAATGTGACTCTTTTATGAAGGACAAAGTTATTTCACAGTTCTAAAAGGCCACGCTCTTTCTTTAGAACAGTGACTACAGATTGAAAAATGCAAAGCCCTTTGCTCTTCATAGTTATTTTTCCTCTCAGTTAATGGCATAAATCGCTGAACTTTTCTGAAACTCAACACATTTCTTGACCTGTGACATAGAAGTGACTCGATAACTAGGTGCCTGGGTGCTTGAATACATAACAATGAAGGTTTTCTTATAGATGTGTAGACTTTAAGGCACACGGGTAGGAGTTTTTTTGTACAGGTGCAGTGGATAATTTTCCAGTAAAAGCCTGAACAAGGGCACATCACATTACAGTCTGAAAAACATAATCTGAAAGAACAAAGGCATATTTGATTATGGGGAAGTGTGTAGGAATGTTGGCAGCAAACACAAAGCTTTCCTACCCCTTCCTCAAACACACGCTATTCAGTGAAATCCAGCTAACTGCATATGTCCAAAAGAATTTTTTTAGAAAGATGTTTATGTAAAAATTTTCCAAGTTGTAGTTTTCGTGTTGAAAATAGCACTTTATAACTTAGAGAATTCTGTATTTGGTAGATTATAGCCATCTGTGTGTTTCCATATCTCTGAATATATATATATATATATATATATATATATATACACACACACACACACACACACACACACACATATATACATATATGTCATTTAGATAGGAATGCTTATTTGTCATACACTTGGGATATAAGTGTCAATTCTTGACCTTCATAAGGCCGGAATGGGTACAATTAAAATGGCAAAAATAATGTTGCTCAAAGAATAAAAAGGGAATTTTCAGCCCTCACCTTTCTCTTTGCCATCAGGATATTTCTCATTTAATTTCAATCAAGAATATAACATTAAGAATATAACATTACATGTTCTTCCATGTAACAAACCTTACTTTTCCTTTATCTTTTACTTAAATTGCATAAGTATTATGGACACCATAATTTCTTTTGAAATGCTGTTTTCTCCTTTCACAATCATGATCTTGAATACAAAGGGATCCTACCCTTACGAGAGATAACTCTTAATCAAGAGTAGCCCCCCCCCTTTTTTTTTAATTCCTTAAGATCCAATTAGAGATATCCTACTCTAAAATCTCTTATCAGGTATCTTATGGTGGTATATGTTTTGGAAAGCTCAAGCCATTAGTACAGACATAATCAAAATGTTTTCTTCTACCTCCAGAGAAGCTACATTAAAAAAAATCACGTTTCTCATTTTTTTCCTTTGTCTTTCTTTTTTGACACTAAATATTGTGGATAAAATATTGCACACAAAATAAAGGCATGTAAACACAAACTTTCATGAAATTATGTACTTCATTACCATAGAATGGCACAACATGTCTTCTATAGAAACACAGAATGGTGTTAGCATTGAATTTAAGTCCTTTGGAAAGAAATATCCCATTGAAAAATAAACCTATAATGGTCGATCATATTTCTACCCACACTAAATACTTTTGCTGGTAATACTGACTGAGTCATTAGCATGCAATGAATTACCCAATTATTATATGCCCTGCTGTTTTCCACTCTTGTAGATTGTCAGTCCTCGGTTTGAAATAAGCTGCAGGATGTGAAAGGCATCGCTCTCTCTGTGACTGGTCTGCTGAGCTGATATGCTTTCTGACTTCCTTAGGCTTTTCTTCAGTTGCAAGTCAATGCTAATAGCATGATCCATGCTTTTGGTTTTAAAACCATTTACACAGCAAAAGGATCCTTAGAAGTTTTTCTTTTATATACCAGAGTCTAGTTCTTTACGTTTTCCCCTTAAAATACTTGAAATGTTTACATTAAAATTTGCCTTTAGCCAAAGGAAATTTTGTTTGTTTTTGCTTTTTAAAGAGTGAACACCATTTGTTCATGTTAAGGCATATGAATGGCACCTAATCTTAAAATCCTTCAGAATCCAACTGTCACTTCTATACAACTTGATAAGGGAAAAGCTAAAGAACTTTAAGATGCGAACATATTAAACCAGTGCTGTCCAATACAGTGGCCACTAGCCACGTGAGCTATTCAGCAGTGGCTAGACCAAACTGAGATTTTGATGACTTTATATGAAATATTAATGTAAAATATCTCATTTATAACTTTTATATTGATTACTTGGTAAAATAATATTTTAATAGATTGTATTAAATATGTTACTAGAAGTTCACCTGTTTCTTTTTAATTTTTAAATGTGGCTACTAGAAAATTTTAAATTACACATGTGGCTTGCATTTGTGACTCACATTTTAACTAACCCTTTATTTGACAGGTTCATCTATGCCATATTTTTATGTCTATCTTTCAATATTAGGTTTCTCTTAGTTCATTCTGAGGATTTTAAAAAACTTTTTTAGGGGATAATTACTAGTAGTAGAGAAGACATATTACAGTGCTGTGTACCATTTCTCAATTATTTTTCTTTACAAGTCTTTATTTCTTTTTTCTCATTAACCATTTCAACCTTCCTTGTACTGTCCAGAACTTTCTGCATATCCATGTGTTGTAGTCTTAACACATAACTGGTGAAGCAGATGTAATATGTATCAAGAGTGGGCACCCATGCATATTCAATGCACCAGCAATCAGTTCCCCCCCCAAAACACCATGCCAGTTGTCTCCTCTATTTCTTACATTTTTACCATGCGTGTGAGCAGCACATCATAATCACATGGGAAGATTTAAAGTACAATTGTTCATGGGTAAAGCATCAGAGTGGACATGGTGATTGGAAGGAAGGGTTAAAAATTGCACATCATCACAATGGCCGTGGTCTAGACTTGGATTTTATTTTATTTTTTTTTAATTTTTTTTAATGTTTATTTATTTTTGAGAGAGACAGAGACAGAATGCAAGTGGGTTAGGGGCAGAAAGAGGGAGACACAGAATCCGAAGCAGGCTCCAGGCTCTGAGCCGTCAGCACAGAGCCCAATGTGGGGCTCGAACCCACAGAGCTGTGAGATCATGACCTGAGCCAAAGTCAGGTGCTCAACCGACTGAGCCACCCAGGCGCCCCTTGGATTTTATTTTTTAAATAAATCATAAGGATGTCCAGAGCAAAAACATTCCTTCTTTCCATACAGAATCTTTAAATCTAGAAAGAGCATTCTGCTGTCTCTAACCAAATTTTAATGAAACTTTTAAAATAATGAGGAAATAATCCAACACGGTGCCAAAATAGGAAAAATATTTAGGTGGGATACTACACATTGCTATTAATAATTCTCAAGATTGGGCTTTCTATCCCAGAAGTAGCTCATAGAGAAATAAGAATAAGTTAGATGTCTTTTTATGTATAGTATTTTCTCCAGCAGGCAAAATGTATTCTGTATTTCAATACAGACTCTGGTGAGAAGTCGAAAAGAAAGTCAACAGAAAAATTCCCAGAATGAATGCCATGCCTCTCCTGCTCCACTGTCTAATCCCCCCACCAAGTTTTTGCTGTCTGGTGCAGCCCATTAAATGATATTTATCTTTAAAGAAAATATGCATTTATTTCCCCTGATGAAATACTGAAACATAAAAGGGTAAGCTTTATTAAAAATATATTAAATCTGCATTTTATCAGAGCATATCTAAAGTCAGATCTTTATTAGCACTTTTTATCTGGTTGTGGGTATTTGCTTCTTTAGCAAATTGTGGTTTGCATCTGAGGACATTACGTGTTTCTGTCCAGTTTTCTTAGAATCACAAAAGTGCAAAATGGTGCAGAACGGTAGAGGGATGACGCTTTGGTTAACAGGGGAAAAAAAGAGTTTTGTGGCTTGTACACTGAAAATATAAAGATAAAATTGGAATTCTAGAGCAGTTTCTTGAGGGAAGAAACAGAAAGGTCAAAAACTTCTGATGACAGCAGAAAAAGGTAATCCTTTTTGTAAGATCTAAAAGATGATCGTTGCGTCCATGAATCTCAGTTAACAGAAAGGTCAGCGAGTAGTTTACTGACTGTCTCAAGGGTTTTAGCTACATGGTACCAGATATCCTCATGTTTCTAGATAGCTATAGAGTTGGCATAGGATAAGAAAAATATCTGATTAAATTCCGGTTAATTATAGGATTTTTTTTTCCTATTTCTATCTGTGTATGTTTGTCATCGTGCAAAGAAATCTTATATAACTGTCATACTTCTATCATAAGTTATCCTATGCCTGTCTTTCCCAGCAAATACAATCATTTCACTTCAAACAAGAAAGGGTTGATGAGGCTCATAAATATTAGTTATTATTAATCTTCTAGGATTACCAATACACAGAGGCTGTGGAGCTGGAAATGATATGCTGTTTTTACCCAAATTCAGTTCATTGTGCGTTTTTACAAGTAATTCCTTCGATAAATAAAGCAAGTATAAATTAGTCTTGGTGTTGAAGACATTACTCTGGTCCCTAGCTGTTTCATTTGGGATATTTTTTTAAGATAAATCATCTTTATATCTCTGTAGGTAATTGATAATTTTACATATTTTTGTGACCATTTGTTGAGTGCACACATCTTGATAGAGTTATTCATTATTTTCAAAGGGAAAAATTCTGTGCCTCTGCATAACGTCACCTCCTCATGCATTCTTACATATTTTGCAAGGAAACCCAAACACAAATTGTAGCTTAGCTTTCTAATTTTTCCAAATTGTTCTTATCACTTGCTATGTATTTCAGCTACAGCACTTATTATGTTATTTTATGTTACTGTCTGTTTGACTGTAGAAACTGTCTTATTTATTTTATGTTTTCACTGCACATCATGTTGTTCACTAAATATTTGTTTATTGAAAGATGATTATTCCATAATGAGTCAGAAGCCAGAGGACCAAGTAGGATTAAACAGAGAATTTTCTGTCTACTTCTGAGTGAAGATCTTGGCACCTACTCTTTCATTCTGACAGCTATGTCTATAAATTCTATATATTTTCCAATTTGATTAATTCTGCTTGCTGGCCCAAGTGCTGACTTCATATCGGTTCCTGCCACTTTCCTCACATGCAATATAATGGCCCAAGTCCCCAAACCAGCTGGGACACAGGCATCTAAGGAAAGAAAACTTTTGGAAACCTTAAATTATAAAATCCTTTAGAGCACCGACTGCATAAATTTTGAAACTATACATAAACACCAGCTGCATTTTTGTGTAATAAATTGTTAAACATAATATTTATAATTAAGAAAATTTAAACAGTATCCAAGGCTTGCAAATACCTGAAGGAGGACTGTGTGTGTGTGTGTGTGTGTGTGTGTGTGTGTGTGTGGTTTTTTGTTGTTGTTGTTTGTTTTTTGTACTATTAATATGATTGGTCTGAGACCATCATTTATTTATATTGGCACATATGGTAATACCTTCAGAATCAGAAGAGTAGGGCAGGATAACTGGTCCTGATTAAGAAAGAGTCTCCTGAAAACAACAGCAAACAGGTCTTTATTTGTATCAAATAAATAGAGGAAAAAAAAAGATTTTGAGATTATAGTTAAGGCTCACATAGTCAGAACTGAATTAGCTTATGATGGCATAGTATACAGTATTAAACAAAACTGAGACACACTGATTTGACCTAAAAAGAAAGATAGCCTTGCATTATACTATACCTATTGTCTATTAAGAGAAGAAATGGACAGATAATTATTATCTCCATTGACTGTCTTATGATTAGGAAGGATTTTAATTGGTATTCTAAACTGCCATTAAATGTATTCTTCCATAGCATTTTTATTCTACAGTAATCATTGTCAGATGTATTTAGTAAGCATGAGAGATGTACAAGACAACTAGGGAAACCTGTTCACAAATAGGGATTGGTTATGTACTTTAAATAATTTATAATATAGAACTCTGGACTATCTGTCTTAAAGCTGAATATTTTCTGTATAATAACTTTTAATTATTATTAATTGAAACTTTACTCAGCGATATTTAGACAGTCTTGTGCCTAATCTGATCTGTAGAGGTGTTCTAAGGAAATCTGATGATGACACAGAATCTTGGACTTTGAAAATGTGATTAGTTCTCTAAGCATTTTTTTTAATGTAAAAAAAAAAAATAAGTTTTAGTAAATTTTTGGCATTGAGCTCTCTCTTCCAGAAACTAAAGACTGGTCTTGATTCCCTAAAAAATTGTTCCATTTTTCTCTCTTGACTATTTTGCAACTGAACTACAATGAAGTAATTTAAGTATTTAAAAACTTGATACAATGCCTCGTTCCTCACATCCAAGTCATTTAAATTCTTTCCTCAGTGCCTGTGTTCCACCAGATTGTGTCCAAGTTCAGCAGTTTAGCCCAAAAGTTTATTATCAACTGAACTTTTGAGTCACATACATGATTTTCAATAAATTATAATTAAATGTATATCAGAGAATTAGACCTGGTCAGAAGCGTTTCTATTTTGATTATTAGAAAATAATATTTGAGGTCTAAATATTGAATAGTAGTATTCCTACCCTTTAACTAGAACATTTTTTTGTCTAAATTAGGGTACATTTATTTACTTTTAGGCTTCCAGACGGTCTGTACTGAAAACAAGCTTCACAAGGTTTTGAATTTTTAATCCCCTAAAGAAAACAGAATAAAATAGGACAGCATGGGTTGTTCTTGCCCAATTCTTTTCTATTTGTACTATGTTTATCTTCATATACTGAAAAATGTTCCTTTTTCCTGCAATGAAATGTTGATGCGCCAAACAAATTGAATTTCTCTTTCCTTCCACATTTCTATTGGCTGGAATACGAAGTTTCTCTGGATTTCCATCTAACTGTTGTTTTATCAGTGTATTTTAGTCCTGTGAACTGGTTCAACATTGCTAAATGCTCACATTTTAACCTTCTCTTAGTTTATCTCAAACTTTTTTCCAGACACACATATTGAGTTGATATTTAAATAGAATATGAGAAAAACTTGTATTTAGTAGGTTTAAATACAAAATAGCTGTCATATTTTGGGAATATGAGTTTATTTGATTTTTTTGATTTGAGAACTTTCTCAATTTTATATCTTATTCTGCCAAAAAATATATTAATATTAAAAATAGTCACAATGGATATGTTCATTTTATGTGAGCTAATTTTAAAAAGCCTACATAAGTACATTTTTCAAGCTCATTTCTCAATCTGGTAATACATGCAATACTAGATATGATAATTCCAATTAAGTATTGAAATTGACAATATGGTAAATGATCATTTACAGAAGTGAATTCCCATGAAAAACTCTCTTGGTTTTTGTTTTGGTTTGTCCTTGTTTATTTTTATTAGCAGATGCTATTGTCATAAATTAATAGTGGACATTTTTACACACTAGCAATAAAAATTTTCTGTGTCTGTGCCTATATCTTTTCTAGATACAAAACAATTTTTGTTAATCTATCAGCATATCTGATTTCTCAAGTATGTGCCTTCAACACTAACAACTTCTGTGCTCTCCTACCAAAGAGCACTGTTTCCATTTACTCTAGACTCGTAATGGATGGGACAGTATTTCTAAAGTGTGAATGAGGATCATGAGGAGTAGATTAAACTGCTGCTTGTTAAAATGCAGAATGCACAGATATAGTACTAACTTAATCCAACAGCAACTCTGTCAAACCTATAGGCTATTCATATGTACGTTAATTTTTCAAACACCAATCTGAAGGCATTAATGAATGAAGGATAGGATTTGTGATCGGTGAAACACAACGGCATGAGAAATAGTTAAAACTTCAATGACTTGTCAAAGTTCACTACAAATATCTGAGGTCAAAAATTTTGTGCGTATGGGGCAACTGGATGGCTAAGTCAGTAGAGCATCCAACTCTTGATCTCAGGGTTCTGAGTTTAAGCCCTTTGTTGAGCAGAGAGATTACTTAAAATTTTTTCTTAGAAAACCTTGTATGTATGATCTGGTGGGATCTTTAGTGACAGCCAGCTGATCTAATTAATATATAATTTGTGAAGAGATCCTGTAACTTTATGGCAAACATATCTCTAGTTTGGGAATATATTTTATATATAAAATAGGAATATAATAACTCCTATTATGGGTAAACGTTATCATGCACAAACATTTCAAATATTTTAAATATTGAGAGCTATTATGAAGATAAAAATAGTTGAGTCTGAATATATTGGAAATAAAATACAACTTCAAATTTCATATTCTTAAACATAAATATTGCTTTTATATTTGTGTATTAACTTGATTTATTATAAACTCTACTGAACTAAGTTTCTTAAATATTTTTAAAGTTTTGGTGATTTATAATCAGAAAATATTTTCTGTATTTTTTAAATGAAAGAAACTTGTTCTAGAAATACCTAAATAATATCAAATGTCCCATCTCAATATTTCTCTATTTTATAAATACAATTATAATTTTTAAACTCTTGATGAAATCTGATTATACTTTTTGCTTCAACCACCGAGTTTTCTAATGCGTATAGAGAAAAATAAATAAACATCAGTGCAAAAAACTCAGTGTGTCTCTTCATCTTAGACAACTTGTGGTAGTTGAGTAAATACTTGTATATGTGACCAGATTTTGAAAATCTGGCCTAATTTCCATTAAATTTATCATCTTAACTCTTGAAATATTTTTTAAAATTTTCCTTATGGGTACTTCTTATTAAGTGAGATCCCTTTTGCTCTTTAGATTGTAACTTTATAAATAACACCTGTAAATAATGCAAATGCCATTTAAGCACTCTGTGCTTAAAATCTTTTTTTTTTTTATTTTGGTGACAGCTGGAAGATGGAGAAACATAATAAAATATCAAAAAACCATCCTTTAAGTTTATATAACTTCTTGTATGAAATCTATAATAAACATAACATTTCTTCTCAGTGTATTTTCAGAAGCAAGTTTTGTGCCCCCTTGTGTGAAAAGAATAGCAGATTTATATAAGCTATTGGAAAAATATACATAAAATTTAAGTCATTATAAACTTTAGGATAAACTGATATGCAGCACAGATTATGGCAAAAGGGGAAATAATTTCTTTTGGAGATATCTATTTATTAATGAAGTACTGATAATTATTTTATAGATTCTCCTGTCTGATATGATTGTGAACTCCATCACTGAGTCAGTTATAGAAAAAAGAAAGCCAGAGAATTTCCCTCTTATTTAATAATTACCTTATTTCTTTTATTCTTGTCATGATTTTACTACTTTAAATGTTTATTTCGGGGCATCTGGGTGGCTCAGTCGGTTAAGCATGTGACTTCCGCTCAGGTCATGATCTCAAGGTTTGTGAGTTCAAGCCCCATGTTGGGCTCTGTGTTGACAGCTCAGAGCCTGGAGCCTCTCTCTCTCAAAAACAAATAAATATTTTTTTTAAATTAAAATTTTTATTTCGTTTCTTTTCTTCTATCTCCACTGCTGCCACTTGTTTATTGACACCTAACTCACCTCTACTTTTACCCTGTGTGACTACATTTTTACACATTTTCTCTATATAGAGCACTGATCTTAAACCAAAGTCTTATAAAACAGGTCACATCAAGATCTTGATTAAAATGATTATTTCTTTTGTAGCTCACACCAATTTATAACTTTTAGTCTTTTTAAAAATCTTTTTTTAAATAGTAAAATTTGAGATATATATAATACATATACATATATATAATATACATTATATTATATATGACTCTGTGTGTGTGTGTGTGTGTGTGTGTGTGTGTGTGTCTGTGTGTATGTCAGTAGTCCCTGTGCCAACATGGGATTTTGGTTGTTGGTTCACTGTGTTTCATTGTAGAAATCTCCCCATGTGTGTTGGTGTTGTTGTTCTGTTACTGTTTTAAAGGGTGGACATCTGTGATTAGCATTGTGACTTGGAGATCATAAAATTGAGACTGTAAGTATATTTGCAACCTAGCATCTATCACTGCTACTTCTCTATGGCCATTGCTCATCTGACACATGTCTAATAAACATGGATAAATGAATGAGTATATGAATTACTGCTTTAGGTAAGTAGGTGGCTACGGATATAGCTTTCAATTACACATGAGCTTATCCCTTTAGTTTGAAATTTTAATCCTTTGACTCAGCTTCTTTTTCTAAATGTGATCCCTCTCACCTCTTACACAGATTATTGCAACAGTTGGATTTCCAATTCCTTGTATTTTACAGCCACACCTAAAATTCATTCTCTAGCTACAGTATTTTGTCATATCATTCCACTGTTTAAAACTTTCCAATGGTTTTCTTTTGCTTTTAAAATTAATCTAGACTTTATAATACTGTATTGTGCATATTCTGATGTCTCCTTACTTCCTTGTCATTCTCCTTGAAATTTCAGTTGTGTCAGGCTTTATTTTCTTGTTCTATTTGAATTACATATCTTTTGTTAAACCAGGACTTGCACAAACTTTACTCCTTTCTGGGACATTCCTCCATCCTCCTTGCTTAACATCTACTTTATCATCTTAATTTAAAATTTACTGCATTCCTGGATGTTCCCAAACAAAATTTGAAGGTCCAGCATTCCTAGCTATAAATCATAGCATTGTACTTATCTATCAGACTAACCATCATCTTCACTGGTGCTGACAGAAAACAGATTTTATCCTTTCATGATAAACCAGATGACCAGGTTAAGGCACTTCCATACAAAGATATTTTTACATAGACAACTAAGTTTTATGATTATTCCATTATTTCATTTTTAAATATAACATTAGCAACTAAAAGGGGAAATGAAGTAGTTATATGAAGTTAGCTATTGATAAAAGACCAAAAAATTATCAAACTTATAAGAAATTCATTTACATAAAGTACTGTTTCCAAGCACTAGTGCAAACTATTGCTATTTGGCCATTAAAGATTCTCTTAAATTAAAAAAAAAAATCCTGCATATCAAATATCCACACTAAGTCTTATTCTACTCTATGAGGAAGAGGTGTTATTAGTTTAAAATTTAGAGAGGTTTTTCAGAAAGTGGTTTTGTCAGCTTTCCTTGGGGATGCTGAGTGTGCTGGGAGAGGAGAGGATGTTTGGGAGAGGGTGGAATGAGTCCTCTCCTGCAGGAAGGCTGACAGGTAAAAGATGGAAGGGAAGGTAATTAGCAAAATCAGGTGGGAAGAGAGGTGCTTCTAGGGCAGTTCCTGAGATGAATCTGTAAGTGATATCCCCATTTGTACACGGGTGTAATAGGTTTCAATTTAAAATGAAATTAAAATATAATGAAGCAAATTTGATGTCTGCCAAGTTTGTTAAAAGAGAGTCCTACATTTACTCACACTTCTCAACTGAGCTGATACATGTAGGAAAGTGAGAAGACTATGGAATGCTTGTATTATTTTCTCCCAATTCGGATAGGAAACAAACAAATATGTATATGTATTCAAAAAGTCTTTTAGAAAGAAGGCCCTCATTATACCTATACAATAATGATTACCTCGGAAGTACTTTTTACCAAGTTCAAGACAAGGAGTTTAAGGTCTGTATTCAGTTAGTAATATTGTTCTGTTAAGGCAATAAATTTTATTTATAAATGTATATTCAACCATTCTATAAAATTGTATTCACTTACATACAGGTATACACATACATATACACACATATGTAACCACATTGCTACATATACACAGCTGAAATGAGGGGTGTCAGAAATCAACATTACTGTGTTTTATTGCTGGCAACATATGAAAATTAAAAAAAAACACTTTGATATTTTCTTCTTGAGTATGTGTCAATTTCATTGAATTTTCTTCCAAATGATGGTTATTTTACATATCAGCTGGGGCAATTTAAAATAGCAGATAGTTCAACAACTATTGATGAGTAATTTTACTATGAAATTTATATTTTGTATGCAAGTGCTGACTTTCCTTCTAGGGAATTATAGTTTGACTTTCAGAACTTTGTACTTTCGCTCAAAGATATATTTAAATGATAAGACTATCCCTAGTGGTACAAGGTGAGAATGCCACATTAACTACTTTATCAAATGTGTTATCCTGAATGTATAATAACTAGTTGTTCACTATTAAGAAAAAATTGAGGTGCCAGTACTCATGGGAGAATGTTTTTAAAAGCAGATTAGCTTCCAACATAAATTAAACATCACTAGGTGTCAGACTCTTAAAGGCCCATTTACATGAATTCTTGACTTACTAGACAAAAATATCTTGGTTTTCCTTTCTTCTGAGTTTGAAATGTATCTTTTCTTTCTCAGTGGATTACTTATATAATATGAAAACTCATACCTATGGATGGATGAATATTGGTATCTTTATTAACTATATGTGGATTTCAAAATAATTGTTTAAAATATTTTATTTGTATAAAGAAAGGAAAGATGGAGTTTCATTCCTTTATGCTCTTGTCAAAGTCCCGACAAGTACATACATGGCAAAATTCGTCTCCTTCAGTCATTCAAAAAGCACATTTATGGAGCTCTACGGTATTGAGGGAAAACAGTCTCAAGCAGGGAGGGCTTCTCTTCAAGAATGTATACCATGGTGTGATCCAATTATTTGGAGGTACAGTATCACATTTCTATGTTAACTTGGATGGGTCATATTATTTGTCCAGTAGGCTGACAAAGAAACTATGCGGCATTTTTTAAATTATATTTTACTGTTCAAACACCTGGAACTAGGTTTCATATGTATAATTGGATTAATAAAACGTAAATGATCCTTAAACAAATACAATATACATTACTAGATTTTATGGAGAATGGATAGTCCTCACTTAATAAGATCTTATGATGTAACTAGAAAAATCAAACTCAAAAAAGCAGATTTTTCCCACATCTGTATTAATATGTATCTATTAACTGAAAGCTTTTTTGTCCCAACAAATTTGCTTGAAAACTCCTGCTAGAGAAATTTGTTTAAATTTAATTTGGTTTTGTAAAATTATTCAACCAGTGAGCACGTTTGTTTTTCTTCAATCTCCTTTGCCATACTGTGTAGCATTAGACTTTTTTGAGCACATCTAACAGACAAGTTGTGGACCTTGTCACTGACCTAATTTCAGAGCTCCACAAGAGTCATTTAAGGCCTTACTGTCTCCATTTGTAATATGTTGGTCAGTTGGACCAGATGCTTTCTAAAGACTCCTCAGGTTCCAAGTTTGGATGATTTCAATTCGAGATCAAGTAGTAAATTCTAGGCTGCTTTAGTGTGGTAGGTCCAAGAGGGAGAGGTCAGTGTGGATAGCTTTGTTCCACAGGAAGACAGATTCTTTAAAAACATTTCTAGGTGTTTACTCTAGGATATCCAGTAAATAAGTGTTTGCTGTATAAGTTTGGATCAATGTTAATTTAGCCATATTTAACATGTCAGAATGTCAATATATCTATTAAAGTGTTAGTGCAGTTAATTAAATTATGTTTTTGAAAAATAATGATATATATATATACATATATGTATATATAATGTATATGTATATATAATTATTATATATATATGTACGTATATATACACTAAGAATTTATACTAAGAATGGCATAATATTCCTGCCAAATTTAGTTGTGAACTGTCCCCAGGGCGGATGTCGATCTCTAAACACTTCAGTGAATTTATTCTTCCTTATTCTTCACTGCATCGCAATGTATAATATTTACTAATGCATGATTTCTATTAGACAGCTAAAGTGTCTTCTTCATATTCATCTCGTTTTACTTTAATCTCTAGAGAATTTGGACTGCTAACTTATTTTTTCTGTGTTTTGTTTTACCTTTTATATTTGGAATGATAGGACAGATTTTGAAAATGCTAACAGCATGCCAGTATCTTTCTATGGAGTCCCAGTTGAATATTAAAGGATTTTTATAACTGTTATTTGATCTTATGTACAACTGCAATTGGTATATTTTCTCTCTTAATAATGATTTTCTCTACGAGTTATTGTGATCTCTTCATTATCTGCTCAAACCGATATATCAACAAGAAGAAAAATCTTAAAATTGAATGTTTTTTTTTTCCTTGTGTCCTTTCATCCATGTTTCTTATCATCCATAATAACCTCTAAGTTAATCATTCTCAAGTTTTATTTTGCATCAAAATCATCTGGTGTGCTTGTTTAAAGTGCTTATTTCTGGGCCTCATTCACAAAAGTTCCAATTTAGTAGGATCTAAATTATACCCTAGGAATCTGGAATAAACTGCCTCTTAGCAAAACATACACTGAGGAAATGGGAGTTGTAAATAATTGGGGAATGATTTTGCACCTTAGGAAATAAGATTGGCTTCTAGGCTACAAGGATTGACATGGCACAACAGGACCCCTCCCTGTAGCACTGTGGTTGACATTAATCTTTGTTTGCATGATAGAAGTATTTAAAGGGCATTCTTAGGGTGAGGAGGAGAAGAAGCACAACCTATTGCCTTCTAGACCCAATTTATTGAATTGTGTATTCTTTATTCTTCTATATTGGATATTATCTTCAAGAAGACAAAAGTCCTGTTCTATCTAGAATTTTGTCCTATGCCAAAAGCTACAGAATACAAAGTGTAAAAATAAAGAGAAAATATAACACACTAGGCCAAGGAAACTTAACCTTCTCTCTTTAATCTACAAATTACCAAGTTGTATGACCTTGCATAAATCACTTCACCTTTTTGAATCTTAGTTTCAAAAATCTATTACATGGATTAGATGATACCAAACTACCTTCTAACTCTTATATACTGGATTTGGAAATAAGGGATATTAGTTGGTGTAATTTAGTTTCTCCTCAAATTCTAGAAGCAGATATGTAGCTTTATAAGAATTCTGACACGATGCCAGAGGACTGGGAGGAATGGAAAATTAATAATTTTATAGTAGTTTCCTACATACCGCATATTACTATTTACGGTGATTTCCTTCTTGTGCATACAGATAGTTTCATTTTGGCAAGGTTTCATTTCTACACTACACCCCTCTTACCTGGAAGTTTCTTGAATTTATCTTACCGCATAATACAATATACAACGGAGTTCAGTTTTGAGGCTCTAAAGGTAGAAAAATGTAGATCTGTGCTACATTAACTTTGTTTTCATATGCAAGATGATATTATATAATAAAAGGGCAAAACTCTTAAAAATAGAGATTTTAGGCTTCACAGAAAACTTGTTATTGATTATCCCCATAGTTAAAGCTTCATGGCTGATAGCAAACATAAAGTGTAGTCATCACAAGTCTAAATGTGGACTTTTTTTCCTCATCTATTCATAAATATTATACAACAATTATTTATTTTTTATTCTGGTAAGCATTTTGGACTTTATAAGAGGAATCTTCTTAAAAAATGGAGGGTTGGGAGTCAATGCTAGAAATTTGGTTTCTGATGAAAAATATTCTCCTCTTAAACACATAATGTATCACCATTACTTTCAAGTGGTCATTAAGCACAGAAATTCAGCAGAAACTCTGTTGACATAGACCAGAGTATACAATACTGTTTTTGTCCTTCAGAGCTAGACCAAACAAAAACCAAAAACAAACAAAAAATGAAACAATATATCAAAATATGCATGTCCTGTACAGAGAGCATAATACTTTTGCCCCCAAGTAGAAGGCACCCATCATCTGTAAGAGGATGTTTCTGAAACATGCAGAGGAGGGAGAAGGAGGTACAGAAAAGAGAGTCCAAAAACCTGAAATGGTACATAGTTGGAAATTGCATGCATAGTTGGCAATTGCTTTGCCTGCATTGAAATCTAACATGAATGAGAGAGTCTAAGGGAATATGTGGGACACTTGGTTAAAATCTCTTGCTTAGATTCAGTAACTTAATGTGGAACATAAGTTAAATATCTTTTTAAAAGCCAATACATACTTAAAACTATGTGATCCTTCACATGAAGTTTAAAAAAGAGGCTTTTATCTTATAACAAATGAGAGGGAATGTATTAATTTTAATATTTATTTATTTATTTATTTATTTATTTAGTGTGTGTGTGTGTGTGTGTGTGTGTGTGTGTGTGTGTAGAGAGAGAGAGAGAGAGGCAGGGGGAAGGGGGGAAGGGAGGAAGGGGCACAGAGAAAGAGAGAGAGATAATCCCAAACAAGCTCTGCACTGTTAGCACAGAGCCTGATGCAGGGCTCCATCTCATGTACTGTGAGATCATGACCTGAGCAGAAATCAACAGTCAGGTTCTTAACTGAGTGAGCTATCTGGGCTCCCCTAAAGTATCCTATTATTGTTAACCAATCATGTTCTTTATATATTTGTAGGAGGGTATAAAAAAATTATATAGAGTATTCCAGTAAATGTTTAGAATTATATCTAAATAGCAAGTTTAAAACAAGATTGAAATTAAATTCTAGATACATTCTCTAGTGAGTGCTAACTGATCTTCAAAAGGTCATAAAACTTTAATTTTAAATTTAAATATCTCAATATAAAGTTTTTCAAACAAATATCTAATGATCTCTAAATAGATATTCTACACTACCTTACGATTTTATGATTGTCTTAAATGACCTTACTATTTTAAGGATTCCTGCTTATAAGCTTTAAAATGAGATATACAATATGCAAATATTTATGGGAAATAACTGTCTACAAAGTTATAATATTCAATTATTAATATTCATTTAAGGTACATTTATAATTATGAATGATTTATACCCATCATAAGACTAATGGAAATGGCAGAAGTAGATAAGTATAATGCCTTGCACTTTATTTTCATTTCTGAAAGAAACTTGTTTTTAAAAGATATGCATACACTCACCTGTGTATTACATATTTATATACATATCTATAAAACTATCCACACATTATAATTCAATATGTGCTTAGTCAAATATTGATATGACATTTTCATGAGTAACACAACTATCTCTCACTTTTAGTATTTTTACAGGAAAATTTGCTGCTCTTTCAGCATAAATATGATGGTAAAGATATTCTGATAACAAGGAAAAGTTGTTTAAATTGGTGTCCTTGTTAAGAAACTTTCTTTTGCCAAATGATGGTTCCTAATGTATTTTGTTAAATAAATGAAGAGAGAAAACATTACATTGTAATAAAAAGTATTCTGAAAATATTTTACATTACTAATCAAAGGATTCAGAATAATGTAAAGTCAGTTTTAGCTAATTGGTCATTCATTTTTTTAAGTTTATTTATTTATTTGAAGAGAAAGAGATCAGGGGAGGGGCAGAGATAGAGGGAGAGAGAGAATCCCAAACAGGCTCTGTACTGTGAGCACAGAGCCTGACGCAGGGCTTGAACTCACAAACTGTGAGACCATGACTGGAGCTGAATTCAAGAGTCAGATGCTTAATCGCCTAAGCCACCCAGGTGTCCCTGGTCATTTATTTTTCAAAAAGAATTCTATTATTGTTTTAAGTATGAAACTTTGACTTCATAATGTTCAGACAAGTAAGCAAAGGAGATACATCTACTGTCAAATTTCGATCAAATATAACATCCAGTGAAAACCTTTTATGAAAATGCCAGAACAATTTATTAATCACTTACAAAATAAGTCTATAATATATAAGAAATTAAAATAGTAACTTTTGTTATAGATTCTATGTAAAGTATCTCTAAAATAGCATTTCAATTCTATTTTTTATAGGTCACTGACTTTTTAAAGTTCTCAAATAATAAGACATTTTCAAATTTAGAGTTTTTAAAATTTTCTTTGAGAAATGAATATTGTTGAAACATAAAGTACTTATGAGTAGCTTAGTTCTTTCTCTCCAAATAGTAAAGACTAACTTCCTAATGAAGAATTATAACATGGCTTTACTATAATAGTTGAATTACCTGGTCTATGATTTACTTTTTGAAATATACAAATTAAAAAAATTTATTTGTATTAGACTACAAGATATAATTGTGTGAAATAATAGATATACAAAAATATTCATGGCCTACTTTCAACTTTTATTTCCAGTTAAAGAAATAGTGTTTTTCCTACCTCTAGAAGATAAGGTATATTAACATATTTTACTTCAAAAATTTCTTTGAAGTTTCTCCAAATATTCACTGTTAATTAGAACATTAAATTAAAAGCCTATGAGCTAAGAAGTCTACCACTGCTATGTTGTTGTATTGGGAAGTTGATAATTTGGTTATTTCAAATCCCATATAATTAATTATTTCAGTTACCCTTTATTGATCGTACACAAAGCAGTGATAATACAAAGATGAACTCAACAGTTTAAGGTTTTCAGGTTTACAGAGTTCCATATGTTACAGACTTTTTCTTGTATCAAGTTAGATATATCTTGTTATTGTTCCTAGTTTCTACCATAACTTCTAAGCTAATCTCATCTATAAATGAAAACCTTTGATTAGATTTTCCCTGGGGATCTTTTAAACTTTGATTTTATGAATCAATTTGATAGTCCTATAGAATTTGTTTTAGCTCTTTCTTTTCAAAGATCTTCATCATCTGAAAATGTACTAATTTTTTAACATCATAAAATTAACAAACAATGTGTGGGACTGAAAATAGTACTCAGGCATAGTCTTCCCAGAACAGAGTACAGTAGAAATCTCTCATTTCTCAAGATCCAAAATAATTATTCGTTTAGCCAGAGACTGATTTAAAATTTTCCATATCTCCAAATATTGTTACACAATGAACCAGAAAAATCTCAAGATGGCCCATTTCTTATAAAATCGACATGGAATGCTACTCCCGTTCTGTAATAATACAAATTGTATATTCTTTTTTAATATAACCATTAAACTTATCATTATCTATACCAAATTTCATCTTGTTCAACTGTTCTCTGACTATTGAAATTATTTTATGATTTTTATTTTGTTTCATATTTTAAAAAGTATAGTTGATCCTAAAACCAGTTTAGTGTTATCTGAAAAAAAATATTAAGTTTGTTTTGTGTTCCATCTAAATTCTTGAATATTTCTTTTAATAAGTGTCAAAGAATCTCTGTATCTTCTGCCCCAGTGCTTTACTACCCGTTAATTGGGCATTTCAGAAACAGTTGTTGAAGCTAATTTTACATACCAGCTCAGCCTACTTTTCCCCATTGATTCTATTATAGAGCATAGGTTTCTCTTTTTCTTTAACTAATTTATAAGAGAATTTTTTTATATTGATTACTAAAGACATTACACCAAACACCAGTTTCTCAGCCATTCTTTCTTGTGATTCTTTTTTATTCAAATGCTTTGTACATATGACTATGTAGCAGCCAAGGAATCAAAACTTTAAAATGACAGCATATGTTTTGTATGCTTAAGCTTTCTTGGGAAGGAGGGGACCAGAGCAATAGTGAGTTTACATTAAGTATATCTATCATTGCTCATCTTTGAAGTTTAGAATTGAATTATTATTTATTTCATACTGTTTTTCTTATTGCTGTGCTTCTCACTCTGTTTTCCTGCTGACTAAGGAAGCCTGAAGCAATCCATTCTCTAGTTTCCAAAAGCCTTGGTGACTGTTAGACATGCTCTCCTAGGGCTGGTACTTTTTTTTTTTTTTTTTTTTTTTTTTTTTAAGGTAAAACACTATTCTATTAAAAAAAAAAGTCCCCAATTATAGCTTCATGGTTTTCTTGTAACTATTTCTTTTCCACTCCAGTATCTAAATATGCTTTCGAAATAGCTGTAGAGCTAAAGTGATTTTTGTTGCTATTTTAAATCACATTTGTTCTACGTGTGTAATTAAGTTCTGCTTGTCTACATAGCTGATCGGTCATAGGTTACCATATAAAACAGGGCAGAGCACTCTCAAGCTTGCAATAATTAGTACGGCTGCGTATTATTTTCTGATAACAATTTTGTTTCATATCTTGTTGCTAAATATCACAATTTTTCCAAAATATGCTATATTTTTCATAACCATTTAAAAATACCTCCAACCAAATCTAAGATTTAGCTTTTTATGAGTGTGGTAGATTTGAAAGATGATGAGTAAGTTAAATCTCATTGGATCACACTTAGAGTTCTAAACTCTTTTAGGAAGAGGAACTTTTCTGTAAGAATTACAAAAACGTATTTAAAACATAAAAATCATAGTCAAGAATTAAAATTAATTCACATTTTAACTTGTAATTTAAATTATTTTTCCTACAAATGCCAAGGTGCAGGAAACTTAAACATACTCTGGAATGGACCTCTTGTAGCTGTATAGATTTTATAAATGAGAATTATCACAGATAAGACATGGAAAGACCCTCATCAACTGGATTATCAGAATCAGTAGTTTTTAAAAACTATGTGTGATTCAAAACTTCAAAAATTCAAAAATTTCAGTGGTGTCATATGTAAATTAGATCCTGTATAAAGTGGTCTTAAAAAAATCACATGGGGTTATTATATCCTTTTGTCAACTGCAATTCATTCTAACTGCTCAACATTAGAAAAAATCTCAAGCAAAGAATAAAATGTCATACAGTTCAACAAACTAGTCAAATGCGATTTTATGTTGCCAATCTTCTGTAGTTGTTATGTAATACACTATTCTGTCAGGATATGGTGTATGAGATACAGTACCCTGAAAGATAAAAAGCAGGCAACTTAAGTGTCTCAAAATGCAGTATGTTAATGTTTTAAACCTACATTTTCTCAATTATCACTCTAATGTCATTCATGAGCATGTTTCATCTTATATTCATTAGCTTATTAATGCCATCAAACATAATAAATAATAATGAAGGAAATGCATGTATCTAATCTATTTTAAAAAACTCTTTAAAACATTTCTAAATTATTTTCAGAATTGCATGGCTATAGTATAGAAGCATTCTGTCTCTAAAATTTAATATTTAGGGGTTAGTGAACACTATAACTGGGTGGAGTTCCTGAGTTTAATCTGACATTTAAACTTCACCTTGGTTGGACAACATAAATTATACAACACTTTAGTGATGAGACCCTTGAGTCCACACATTGGAATGTTGGTGACAGCCAGAGCTAAAACCTCTCAGGTTGTGAATGGTGAAGGGGTGGAGGGAAAATAATTTCCCATCCCCTACAATGGAAACATGAGACTCACAGTGCCCATTAACCTGATTTTCAGGAGTTCACCTTTTCCTAATTGGAACTCAGGCCTGCCCCAATAGTTGAAGACTGACCAAGGAGTGCCTTTTCTTCTTAAAGTCATATATACCTCTGAGCAATTGCAGATTCTTAACTTAGAGAGGGAGGACAATCTGTGAGCAGAGCTAACAGTGGTGACAGTTAGAAGGAAACAGAGGGCACCTGAGTGGCTCAGTCAGTTATGCCTCCAACTTTGGCTCAGATCATGATCTCATGATCTCATGGTTCATGGGTTTGAGCCCTGTGTTGGGCTCTGTGCTGATAGCTCAGAGCCTGGAGCCTGCCTCAGATTCTGTGTCTCCCTCTCTCTCTGCTCCTCCCCCACTCATGCTGTCTCTCTCTCAAAAATAAATAAACATTAAAAAAAATTTAAAAAAAGGAAGGAAACAGAATGGTGAATGAATTATCATAATCAGTAAATCACTGAGTTTATTTAAGGATTAATAGGTGAATTTTTAGTTTCTATAAGATTTTAGATGTTACGCACAAATGTAACCCTCCATATTTCAAGTGAGTAAATTGTCATAAGTTGCCAAGGATAAACTAGTGACTTCAGTTAAACACAGGTTTATATAGGGTCACTTTATTGGTGGTAACTAATTTCACTGGCTCTTGCTCTTCTTTCTTGTGGAAGGTCCTTAGCCTTGCAACATCTCTGACAACAAATATTTCTGGGAGTTCTTAGGAGATGTATCATTTATGCTGAAAAGAAGTTCTACTTGCTAGGGACACTTGCAATATCTTGCTTACCTGCACGGTCCTCCTTCCTGATATTGTTAACTAATGTGTCTGTTGTCCTTGACTCTTTGAATGAATGCTTCTTTCTACCTATGAAGCCTCGGGGCACTTCCTTCCATGAAACATCACTGCTGCCTTTTCTATGGCACTATGAAATTGGACAAACATGGCCCTATTTCTATCAGGAACTACAGTGAGGAACTAATTAAAATGTTTCCATTTCCTAAGGAATGCCTTGGCATAGGCATGCCAGTTGTACCTGAGCCTTCCAGATTGGAAACAGAGTTGAATTCTATCATAATTCCTGGCATTCTTTGTTGTAAGGAAGCTTAATTATTATACCTTATGCAAACTGAAAGTCTTCAAGTTTTGGTAAAATTAACACTTTCTCTTTTAAGTCATAGCTTTCTTTTTCCTAGGCTAGAACAGGGGTAGAATGTGTGGGGAGGTATTAGACGTTTTTAGAATCTTAGTCTGCATCCAAATACCAAAATTGTGTGTTTTTTAACTGGACTGAATATTTTTCTTTTCTTCAAAGTGTTCTCTTTGAGGAAGACTCTTGATCTCTAATGTAGATAGACTGATAGGCTTCATTACCAGCTGTCTGGACATATGCAGACATATCTGAGTTTCTGTGTTAGATCCAACCTAGCCTAAAACCGGTAACTATATTGCACTTTGAGGAGGCATTTGTTCAGGTGATAAGCTGATGGAATTTGTGTGTGTCTACTCACTGTTTTTAATTGATATATAATTGATACATAGCATTGTATAAATTTAAGGTATGTAACGTGCTTTATATATTGTAATATGATTACCACCATAGTATTAGCTAATGCCCCTATGATGTCACATAATTCTTTCTTTTGCAGGGACGGGAGGGGGGTGAGAACATTTAAGATATAATTTTTTAGCAAATTTGAATAGTAATACAATACTGCTAACTATGATCACCGTGTTGTTCATTAGGTCTTCAGAACTTATTCATCTTCTAACTGCAAGTATGTACTCTTTGTTCAACATCTCCTCAATCCCCCAACCCCTGGTGATCATCATTTCACTCTCTGCTTCTAAAGGTTTTGCTGTTTTAGATTTAACATATAAGGGAGATCATGCAATATTTGACCTCCTCTGACTTATCTCACTTAGCATAATGCCCATAAGGTCCATCCATATTGTCTCCAGTGGCAGAACTTCCTTCTTTTTCAAGGCTAAATGACATTCCATTGTATATGTATACCAAATCCTCTTCATCCAGTCATTCCTTGACAGAATCTTAGGCTGTTTCCATATATTGGCTATTGTAAATAATGGTGCAATAAACACAGGGTGTTTCTTAATATAAAAAATGGATCATAGACCACTAGCAATTAATAATTAACATGCCTATTTATGCTGTCTAACACAGTATTAAATGGGCCTTTGGCAAATACTTTATGCAATTTGATCAAAGGTGATTTATCCAGAAAATTCCTCATGTGTTGATATTCTGTGTGATTTATTAAAAAGGAGGAATCTATGTATTGGACAACAGAAGTACACGGAATGATGTTATGATAATGTGTTGCAAAGATTTGGAGGTCTGATTTTAGTTTTTTACTCAGAAGGCAAGATAGCAGTTGAAGACCTGTTGTTTTTAGTGTTAGAGGTGGCCTGTGCTGTCTTTCACTGATATAAAACTTAATTTGGTACTGAGCTGCAACACTTACTATTCCTATACCATAAGCCTTATCTAAGGTGCTATCTTTTTACCTTCTTTTAGATACAGAACTGTGACATTTGTAGTTCCACATTTCCTTGGATTATTATTTAAGCAATGAACACGGGCTATGGATAAGGATAAAATTTCACATAATTTATCAAAATATCTTGGAAGACAAAAATAATTGATGAAGCATTTTCCATATTAAATCAACTGATAATTTACTTCATTTGTAAGCACAGAGAACTTAGGAAGTGATTCTGATTTTTAATATACGTAATCATGACCAAAAAGAAGCATTTCCCTTTTATTTTCCTGTTGATCTTTGCATCTCTCTTGTAGTGTATCATGGAGAAACAATGGGGAACAATGTCCCTTACAAACTGAAAAAAAAAATAGCCCTCACTCTAGAGGAGCAAACAAGAGCTGTAATATCTGCGGAAAAGTTCATTGGTGACAGAACATGCTGATTTTGCACACTGACTTTTAAGTAGGAAAGCACCAAGCTTCCAAAACTAGAATTGTCTTAGTAGTTAATGTTGTGGCAATACTTGACCTGGCATTTAGGTTGCTGTGAGCTGAATTTCTATATTTCAATTTATAGAATAGGTGAAGCTATCTAGGACTTCAGGTTCTCCATAATTTTGACAGTTTTTCTTTGTATTACCTCCTACACAAGTCTATGTTATTAAAAAAAAACAAAAACAAAAAGAAGGAAGAAAAAAAGAAAAAAAAACACACATAACCATTTCCACAAAGTAATCAAGACTATGTTTATAGACATGTGAGTCAACGATAAGGTAATCTAAGACTCATTTCTGAATAGCAATTCAAATATAGAGTATAGGCTATGTGCATTCTATTGCTGGGCAACAGTAGACAGTCATGAATTTCCTAGGAAACAGAACCTTAAATAAGAAAGGCTACCTTGGAAATGTTCAGGGAAAATAAAAAGCACTTATAATGAATAAACTTGTGTGAGTTCATGGAAGAACATATTCCTAATGGATAATTCTTAATTATGTGCTGTCTAGGGATACCTGTGTTATAATGTAGGGAGAAGCAAGAACCAACAGTTCCGACAAAATTTTAGAGATTTAGGATAAGGGTTTCCTAGCAGTTTGTAAGAAAAGATTCAGGGAGATTCTAAGAAGAAATTATACAAATGTAAGAAGGAGGGAATTTCAGTGAATCAAGAATAAAGTTTCATTCAATTATTTATTCACTTGTATAAGAAGTAATTATTAAGGTTCTACAAAAAAGTGTAAAAAAAAATTCAGTGTGCTAGTTTCCTATATAATTAATTGCAAGGGAACAAAAGTAAATAATCCTGGGAGACTGTCTACAAAGAAGTTATAATATAGACAAGAAAACAACATGTTCACAAATAAAAATACTTCAAACTGTAAGTTGCCAAATGTCTTAAGAAAGAAAATAACTGCACAGGAGTTCAGTGAAGGTATAAGTAATTCTAGCTTGCACTTGAATTAGAAACAGGGAAATTCCCATGGAAGAGAAAATATTTGATTTAGGCTTGAAATGACAGGTAGATTTAGGACTTCTGGCATGGGAAGAGGCATCCCATTTGAATGTAAGAAAAGGCACGTAGGTGGTAATATGTAGGAACACTGAATATTTAAAAGGGCACTTCATTTGCAACAATTTGGATGGTTCTAGAGAGTATAATGCTAAGTGAAATAAGTCAGTCAGAGAAAGACAAGTACCATATGATTTCACTCATGTGGAATTTAAGAAACAAAACAGATAAGCAGCAACAACAAAGAGACAACCCCCCCAAACAGATTCTTAACTATAGCAAACAAACTGATGGTTATCAGATGGGAGGTGGATGGGGGGATATGTGAAATAGGTGAAGGGGATTAAAGAGTACACTTATCTTGATGAGTGCTGAGTAATGTATATACTTGTTGAATCACTATATTCTACACCTGAAACTAATATAACATTCTATATTAACTATACAGGAATCACAATAAAATAAAGTTAATAAAAGGTAAAGGGCACTTAAAGTAGAGGTAGTGGAAATTTAGATTGAAAAATAAGAGTTTTGACCACATTGGCATGAAGAGACCTATGATCCCATATTAAGGAGATTGTATAATTTCTGAGGGGAAATATGGATATCTGTAAATGGTTTTTGAACAAGGGACAATTGTTTGGGCAGGACCAAGTTCTGATGAGTTGAAGTGAGGTACGGGAAGACAATTTGAAAGCAATTATATTAACCAAACAAAATATATGAGCTATTGAAATGAAAGCAGAAGGATGGGTATGGAGAGCAGGAGCTAGAGTTAAGGAACATTACACAGGTAACATTAATAAGACATAGAAAACGTTAACATGTAAACAGATGTGAGCAGGTGAAAGCAATAAAAAGTGACAGTTTTAACCTAGAATTCCAGGGCAATAAAACTAATAGTAAGAGAAAAGGCAATAGCTGAAGAGAACAGGTTTGAAAGAAAATACACGTTTTTGACACTGGTTTGAGGTATTAGTGAACCATCCAGAGTGAGCATCACAATAAATAGTTACAAAAGAGAGATTGTACTTTGACATAGGTCACTTACTGACTTATTTCACAAATACTGGGCTCTATTTTATGATAGACACTATCCTGAGTTATAGGGAAATGATGATTAATAAGACACAGTCTCTTCTATCAGTGATCTAATGGAAGATCTATCTCTCTGCACAGGCAATTATAATTCAGTAGGTGTAGGTTAAGATTTCAAATTCCACAGAGTGAAATGGAAGCAGATATGGGGGAAGCTCAGCCTTGGCCCCTGAAAGAATATACTGTGGCAGTGAATTCTAGGAGGCTTAAGAACCTATGACAGTTAACCAGGCAGAATAAGGAGGGAAAAGGGGGAAAAAATGGTCAGAAGAGAGTAGCAACTATATTTGGCATTCAACAAATAATTTGTCAAAGCTGCAGAAAGTCACTGGCTTGTCGTAACAACTAGGTATTTAGATAAGTTGTAAGTTTGTATACTTTTATGAAGGCAAAGAATTATGAGAAACAGAACTTAGAGTAGGTAAGTCCCTTGGATGCATCCACAGGAGGTACAAAAAGAAAAAGGAGGAAAAAAAGAAGTAAAGACAGAGAGAGAAAGAAGTAGCTAGAGGGAAATTAGCAACTGATTGTTACAAGGAAGATGTGGTTTCGCCATGATGTCATTGTCCCATTTTATGAGGGCAGAGCATTGACTGAAAATTTTTATTGGCACTGGCGCTTAAGATGATATTAGTACTCTTAAATAAGCTTCTGGAATATAGGAATATGTGTTGGAGGCTGGGGGCAGAGAGGTTGAAAAAGCTTTGCAGAAAAGAAGAACGGTGAATATATGTGACTATTTCTTAAGATTTGGTAATAAAAAGGAAGAATGAAAGAAGATATACAAATGTCTAAAAAAACACATGAAAAGATGCTCAACATCACTGTAGGGAAAATGCAAATCAAAACCACCACATGCCACTTTATGGCCAGGAGGAGGACTATTTTAAAAAAGAGAAGATAACAAGTGTTGATGAGGCTGTGAGAAATTGGAACACTTGTGTGATTCTGATGATACTGTAAAATGTGTTCCACAGTCCCTGGGAAACAGAATAGCAGGGTCTTCAAAAAAATCAAACATAGAATTGCCATATGATCCAGCAATTGCACTTCTGGTATATACCCAAAATAATAGCAGGGACTCAAACCATGATTTGCACATTTATGTTGTGTACATTATGTACATTTGTCCATATGTAGCAGCATTTTTCACAATAGCCAAAAGTTGTAAACAACCCAAAGGTCCTAAAAATGAATGACAAAATGTGGTATATGTGTACAATGGAATGTTATTTAGCCTTTCAAGGAATGAAATTCTGACACATGCTATAGCATAGAAGCCTTGTAGATGTGCTAAGTGAAATGAGCTAGACACAAAAGGACAAATATTGTATGATTTTAGTTATATGAGATACCTAGGGTCATCAAATTTATGTAGATAGCAAGTAGAATAATGTTCAAATGTTACTAGGGAGAGGGAACAAAGGGAAGTTATTGGGTATAGAGTTTCAGTAGTAAATGATGAAAATGTTCTAGAGATGGATGGGGGTCATTATTGTACAAAAGTCTTAATGTATTTAATGTCACTGATCTGTACACTTAAAGGTTGTTGAAACAGTAAAGTTTATAGCATGTGTGTTTTACTACAATAGAAAAATTTTAAAAAATAAATGAGCAGATAAAGGGATAGTCCAAGAATACACAAATTTGAGAAGAAATCATTATGCTAATGTGAATCAGAAATAACTAAACATATTTCGAAACTGTGGAGTAATTTTAAAAAAGGAAAAGGGTATGGGGATGTAAATTTTTCCTCCTATTAGGCGAATTAGGACATAACTAGATAATTAAGACCCAAAATAATTAGAATGGGACTATGTTGTTTATTACACAAGCTGCAGCAGATATTAATATGGTCAGCATCTATTCTGTGTGGTTTTCACTTAACAGTTTGTTATTCTTCAGTTTTTCCATTTAGTTTTGCAATGTGCTGGGTTTGGGGTAATGACTCAGGGAAGAGATGGGAGGAGGCAAGTAGATCCAATTAAATTCAAACAAAGCAAAATGTCTCTGGTGGTGTTATGTAAACAATTAATCCATAAGTACCAACTATCATAGCAAAAAACTATCCCCTCAAATCAACAAAGATCCCATATATGAATTCATTTTCTCCATAACTAGAGTGCGCATGTAATTTATTCTCCAAATCAGAACACTTGAGGGTGAAGGAGAATGACAAAGATGCTATTAATATATACACTGAGACATCAGGGACCAACTGGCAAAATCCCTAAAAAAAATCCCTAATTAAGGTTAATTTTGAGGATTATAAGGGGTCAAAAGAAAGTAAAAATCTAAAATGTCTGTATTTAAAGCCCTCAGCCATGAACTCATTTAAATGGTTTAGTGAGACATAATGAAATGATATGGAAAGAATAATCTCAATTTTGAGTGCTACTCTGAAAACATTAACAGTGTTAAAAATTCTTGTTATGAGGGAAAAATGAAGAGGTAAGAATGGTATCACACTAGGCACTAAAACTTTAGATTTCTGAAGAAACAAAGGTAAAAAAAAATTCTTAATTGCTTATCATTAGCTAGCATGTTATTTCCAAATAAAATTTGTTTCAGTAGAATGATAATTCTGTGTACAAGTTTTGGTACATTGATTCACTGTGTGTCTTAGTTCAGGATCCTCTGATGAAAATCATAGACTGGGTGGCTTACAAATAACCAAAATTATTTCTCATAGTTCTAGAGGCTGGAATTCTGATATCAAAGTGCTAGCATGATGGAGTTTGGGTGAGAACCCTCTTCTGGATTGCAGATGGTTATTTTCTCATTGTATCCTCCCATGGAGAAGTGAGAAAATGAGAGAGAGCTCTTTGGGGTCTCTTTCATAAGAGTATTCATCCCATTCATGAAGTCTCCACCGGCATGATCTAATCATTCCCCAAAGGCCTCACCACCCTAATGTGGTCACCTTGGGGGTTAGGACTTCCATTATGAATTTTGAGGAGACACAGTCTATGATGCCAATGCTTTGTATAATCAATATGCATGGCAAGTTTAAGTTTATATATAGCATTGGTGTCAAATTTTTATTGTTGTAAGATACTGTATTCATGCCTGTGAAGTTTTTGATGCTAAATCTTTGAAGTATATCAAGACACTTGATTTGAGAAAAGATAATCCACTATAAAACAATTTTTATTTATCTAAACATTGCAGTGAATGTGAGTGTCTGCAATCAATACTTGGTCTAAGAGACACTGAGAAAGAGACAAGTACTCATTGAGGAGAATGTTCAAGGTTGTTGTATATTAGTTTGATCTCAAGCAGGATTTCCCTTATGCCATTGAGAGGAAACCAATTTGAGGAGAAAAACTTTATGAACAGGAGAAGAGGAATAATTAGATGGAACTAATGATCCAATTAATCCCTTATTAACCTGTTTTTATTAGAAGGTCTACTCAAATAGGTAAGACTCCAAAGAAAAAGAGGAGTTATTAAGGCAGACTTCATTCCTACAAGCTCCATTGTTTGTTTCTTGTTTCCCTACTTCTTCCAGCTCTGATCTGAACAAGATCAAAAGACACGATACATTCATTTCTTTTTTTTTTTAATTTTTAAAATGTTTTTATTTATTTTTGAGAGAGAGGGAGACAGAGCATGAGCAGGGGAGGGGCAGAGAGAGAGGGAGACATGGAATCTGAAGCATGCTCCAGTCTCTGAGCTGTCAGCACAGAGCCTAATGTGGGTCTTGAACTCATGAACTGAGAGATCATGACATGAGCTGAAGTTGGACGCTTAACTGACTAAGCCACCTAGCTGCCCCCAACCCTCATTACTTAACCTGATATCCACCAGTAACTTTACAATTACCAGTCCTTTACTTGAGACACATGTAGTGCTGAGAATGGGAAGAGAGGGTCAAAAAGGGGAATCCTCAAAATTAAGAGTTACTGATTAGGGACAGCTGGCTGACTTAGTCAGTTAAGTGTCTAACTCTTCATTTTGGCTCAGGTCATGATCTTATAGTCCTGAGATCAAGCCCTGAGTGGGGCTCCACACTTAGCATGGAGCATGCTTGAGATTCTCTCTCCCTCTGCCCTTCTCCCCAGCTTGTGCTCTCTCTCTCTAAAATAATAATTAATTAATTAATTAATTAGAAACCTTATAACTCAAGGATACAGATCCACAAAAGGATTTCAACAGATCAACAATCATGCTTTAGCTAAAACTTATAAGAGGCACTGTTGGACTGTTGAAATAAAAATATTTTTTAACAAAGTGAAAGTCTTTTCTACTCTGTTTAGTTTGAGGATTCACGCTTAAGCCTTAGAAAAATTACACTCATCTGCTTGGAGGTATGAATACCAGTTACCTATCTAATTATCTTTGTGAAGACAGAGGAGGAGCAAAAAAAAAAAAAAAATGTAACAGAAAGACAAAGGAGGAGGAAAGATCTCAAAGGTTCATACACTTTGGTTTTCCAAGTGTCCCATCAAGCATGATCTCTCTTTTTCAAGTTCACAAAGGAAGCAGATATACCTGGGATCACTGGTTTCTCTTTATAAATATATAAAATGGTTCTCTCCTAATATTCCAGAAGTTTCTAGATGCTTACTTGCTTTCTTCTTTCTTTCTTTCTTTCTTTCTTTCTTTCTTTCTTTCTTTCTAAATCATTTAGGGCATCACTGTGCCTTTTTCTACCTTTTTCTTGAGGAATTTCTTTGTGCCATCAGATCACTCTGGCAGATTAACAATAGTTCCAATTCTCAGCCTAACTTGCTTATTAAAGGAGTCTGTCTTCCTTCTGAGCATTTCAAATCACATAGAAATGAAATAATATTTTATACATTTGTAAAATGTCTTTTTCTTATAGTATCTGTGGTGAAAGAGGATAAAATTTAAATAATATAAAATTCAAATTTATATGAGATGGTCCAGAAGTGTTTTTAATTGTTTTTATGAAACTAACACTTCCTTTTCAAATTTCAGTTTTCTTTATCGAGATGTCACATGGTTTAAAAACTAGTTTCAAATTTATTCATAACAAAATAATTACAATAACTAAATTTATAGAGTACTTAAAATATGTATAATTATTATTTGCCCTGCTTTATGGTATTTAATAATGTTTATTTTACAGAGAAGATTTATAATTTTGCCAAAAGTTAACTTGTTCAAGGTGATACAGTAGTATGTACAGCTAGGGTCTTTTAAGTAATAGCCCAAATTTTGTAATCTTTACATTATATTAATCTTCCTGTTGTCTATATGAGAGTTCTGAAGTGTGTTGATGAAAATATGTATTGATGTTCCTTAAAAATGCCCCACAACTTTCTTAATGTTACTAAAATGCCTCAATAACAGTCTAATTGTGGTTCCCATTTAAGATTCTGTTCTTCACTGATGACATCCCTTTATCACCTCTCCACCAAGTTTTTATTTCAAAAAATATGGATAGCTACTAAAAATGGTTTTTGATAGAAACTCTTGCAACATGGAATGGTAACATACTTCTTATTTTACAAGATACTCAAATAGGCACATTTATTTTTTCTTATCAACATTTACTGAAAACCAATTACCAACTTTATACATGCTGCCTAGTGTGTAACATACAGGCAACAAAATTGGTATATTTGTGCATAAAGTTCCAAGGCATTGACTCTCACTGAAAAATTTTAGGGAAAGTATGAATTTGTTTTTGCCATTTAAGAGCTATGAACTTGAGCTAAAATATACTCTATAAGTAAACTTTATGACCAAAGTCTTACAGCATTAAAGTATTTCTGAATTCATGTCCTTTTCTGTACCTGAATTACCAAAAAGTAGCAGGAAAAGTGACCATAATGAGATTTTCCCATTATATAAAATTAACTTATAATTCTTCTAGCTTTACAATATTGTGACATGTGAATTAAGAAAAGTCTACAATTTTATACGTGAAGCACTTTATTTCTACAGGTCTCTGTTGCAAAAATTCATTTATAATCTTTTTTGTTGCATTCAGAGTGAATTAGTCTCTAAAATAATAGTCATAGTTTTAGGCTCTCTTGAATAGTCCATATATATCAAATATTAACAATATTAATAACAAGGTCTCTTGAAGTCACATGTGCCCATTTGTAACTCTAATATTCCTCAATAATTAAAAGGAAAAAAATATGTTGCAATAGCTTAAACAGCTCAAAAAATATAATTGTATATATTTATATAATTTGTATTACATATATGTACATATATGTTTAATAAATTCTTAAATTATAAATTTTTCAGTTAGATTTCTCCCCAAATTTTACATATAGATAAATCTTGTACAAAACTTTTATTTCAGTTGGTCTGATACCTTCTCTTCCAGTCTGGACTTTACTTTGTACTTGGTTTTCTACTATCTTGATGTGTCCTTTATTGCCTAAAAAAAATGTTTTGAGTTTATTCATTCATTCACTAAACAATTGCTTTGTTTCAGGCACAGTGCCAGTCAATCTTTTTTTACTGAATGAAGAACAAAAAATATGCTGAAAGGTTTGACTGCTGCCTAGGTAATTTACAGCAGATAAAGAAAATTCAGATTGAAAACAGGCTCATGACTAACTGATCTTGGGCACTTTAACTGAAAATGAGTTAATATCTTCCTCTTGGGATTATTGATAAGATTAAATGAAATGAAGACTATAAACTGCCAAGGACTTAGTATGTGTCACTATATTTTTAGTGGGTATAGAAAGGATAGTGTATAAAAGAGTTCCACCAAAATAACCCTTTCTTAGAATTAAGAGAACATGTTCATTCTTTCAGGAACATCAGGATAAATAAAAATCTGTCAAAGATAAAGCAAAACAACAGTACATAAACTTGGTATTGACTATTCAAATTATATTCTAAAATGTTTTGTATTATGTATTTCTCAATATATTAAAGCAATTTTATTTTAATATTTATTTATTTATTTTTAATTTTCCATGCAGTTAGACTATTCTACTTACCCAGGGTTTAATGCGAGGCCAGGCTTTTCCCAGTCTGTACTACTGTGGAAATGCCATTAGAGAAGGATGGGAGAAAGTATATTTAGTATTTTAAAATGTACCATATTATGCAGCTAAGTGGTAACTTAATTTTTAGTTTCTCTCAAGTTTTTCTAAGTTTCAGTAGCTGTAGATAAGTCGGGTAATAGCACAGGAGAAAAATAAAATTTAGTCTCACATACTTTTAGGTAATTTCCTGTCCAATTTAGATTCCTTCCTAAACTAAATTATTAAGCCTAACATTGATAGAGATTAGTCTTAGACATATGTTTGCTTGATCGTATTGTTTTTGCCAAATAAAGCATGAGTGTGGGATCCATAATTAGTGACTGTGGACACTGGATCTAAGCTCTCAGAAAAATCTTCTCTCTGACATTGGGTAAGGGATGGGTAAGGGATATAGGCTTAGTTCATCAGCAGATGCATATGTGGGAAGCATGAGGTGTGAATAATGGAGCAGTCAGAGGAAATGCTATGACTTGAATTGATGAGATGGAGTATGAATTGTGGTGAGGATTGGTGTGGGTATGGACAGAAGGTAGTCCTTTTCCGAGTAGGTGTGGGTAAGTGAAAAGGAGTTATATGTTTAGTTAAATAACGAATAGTAAATCCTATGGTCATTCTTCCCTGGCCTGTTCAGGATATTAGAAAAAATAGGTCTTGGTTACACCCTGTCTTCAGAGATAGATTCTGGCCCTGTAAGTCACTGGAAATGCAATTAATAAGCCCAGAATGGCTCAAGAATTTCATGGTTCTGAAAATAACCTGGCTACCGTATGATGAATTGGCTCTTTCATTGTTGAATTCATACATAACTTGGTAATGCTTACTGTCATTAATTGGTTTAGATAGTTCAATGAGATTTGTCATTAATTGGTTTAGATACTTCAATGAGATTTGGTGTGAGACAGGTTTGTATTTAAACACTTGGTCTCCGACATATTAATTGTTTAACCTTGTGCAAGTTCCTTAACCTCCACAAGAATCAGTTCCTTGATATATGGAATCAGGACAATTTTTATGCCAGTTAATATGGTGACTGGCACATTTAATGCACTGAGTGGTTTTCTGGAACCATCCATTATGTTAAAAGGAAAGGATTAGGGGAATCTGGGTGTTGGTTCACATATAGAAATGTTCATGTGTAGGTTATTAATATAATGAGGTCTACTATAACCACAATGGAAGATTTTATACAGGCCCTTTCACTATTCTTAAACATTCTCCAAAGTCTTAATGAAGTCTTAAATGTTATTTATATCCACACGGAATGCTTAAAATTTCAAATGAGAGAATATCCAATGATGATTTAAGAGCCAATTTTCTTCTGATAAATTTCTACTCCTTCTTTAACTACTTGAATGCTCTTTTTAATAATGTCCTACTTCTTGCAACCTTACAAGGTCTGATCTACCTTAACTTATTCCTGGAAATGACAGTCAGTCTGAGATGGGAAATACTATAAGTTAATAAGCAGAATTCAAAAATGACCCTCAAGAGCAGTGGATGAATTGCTAATTAGAATTATCACTGTTGCCTCAATAATACTGTTCTAAGGTCTGAATTATGTCAGGACATTAAAAGTAGAAAGTTCATTAATATTTTTAATGCATATCTATTATTTATAAAGCAAGTATGAGATGAGAGCCTAGACTTGACTATATTACATGCTTCTCACTGCCTATCATCCCAGTTTGTTATTCCTCCCTCCTGGAGGAAAAGAAGAATGGGCATGGGCTCTTTAGTCAAAAAGGGTTAGGTTCAAGATCCAAGGTAAGCACAGTAAGCAAGGTTAAATATGACCTTGAATAGGTGATTTTAGCTTTCTGATCTTCATTTGTAAAAATCTAGGATAATAACTACTCCATGAGTTTACTATGCCAATTTAAAAGATTATTAGTGTACACCTTTAATGTTTAGTAGTAGATTTTTCTACAGCTGGTAATGATTGTGTACCTCTTATCCTCACCATGTATGTGTTCTTGTTCTTATCTTCTTAATCTCAGTCATAAGGCTTTTCTCTTCCTATGGAAATGACCCATAGCCAGACTTGTGAGCTATGGTGATGCCAAGTATGTCCTGAAATAGATCACTTCCTCTCATCTGGTGCCTCTTGTATCCATCTTAGGGCAGAGAATTTGTTGAGATGCGTGGGAGCATAGCAAATTCTATTAACTGAACCACATCACTCATACATTCATGACTTTATCTTCATTGGTAATAGGACCCAGTAATTGACAAACCACTGATATTACATAAACATGAATGCATGCTTTTACATAGAGAAATTCTTTTTTTTATCATCTCTTTGTAACACTAGTTTAAAAATAAGAAAATTGGAATAATAAATTTCAAGCTCCCCAAAATATCAAATTGAGTTAGCTCTCATATATTTACTAATAACTGATAAATAATTTATACTAGTATGTAAGTCAAAATTAGTGAAAGAGTTGAACAAATTTGATTGTGTCCAACTGCTAGAAAATAGTCATCATCAGAAAATCATGTCTTTGCCTTAGGAATTATTTTCTGGTGTATGGTGCAGGATGAATGGTTTCATTAGCAAATAGTTGAGGATATATAAAGTTTGTTTTTCTATGATGATCAAATTTCTGAATGTTTCAAAGACAGTAAATGATGTTTTTTAAAAAAAGACATAAATGAATATAATTCTAAGAAATATCATCTATCTCTGAAAGAAAGCTAAAATATTCCAAGCTTGAATATGGTTGACTTGATTAAAACTCAGTTAACATTGTTATTGTGTAACTAATGGCTTGAAAATGGCAATGTCATGAGCCATCAATTATGGATTGATGTAAAAAACAGTAGGCACTATAGGCTGGAATGTCACAGTAAGCTCTAGGGTGTGTGGTTGTGTGTGTGTGTGTACGTGCGTTTTTTTAAATCTATCTAAAGTATATTTGTCAGATTTTAACATGTCATTATAGTTGATTAAAAATGACAAACATAATATCACTAATGAATTGTTTTTCACTGAAAAACTGTTTGCAGGGTATTAATAGTGATTGGTGTATTTTTATCAAGTATTATTTTTTCCAAACCTAAGTAGTTCACTTACCATATATTTTATACATAAGTAGGGTGAGAATAAAGTTTGAGGTTTTAAACACTTACCGAGGAGATATATGTCATTATGTATTTTCTTCCTATATATGCAATTAATGGTTATTTTATTTTTTATATTATTTGGGGAATTTTCATTTATTCTGAAATGACAGTGGATTCTACTGTTATGATGAAGCTTCATGAGGTTCTACAAGGTTCTAGAAGATGTTATTTTTCCCCAACCTTATTTCCTATGCTTCCTATGTTGAAATTTGTTTTCAAACTCTGTATCAGCTGAAACATCAATCTCTTTTGCTGAAGCATTCTCTTCTCTCTGCACAATTCCACTCTTTTATTTAGAACGTTTGCTATTTTGCCTTATTATAAAGTATTTCTCTTCTCCTCAGTACTTTATAAATTCTTTAAGCATCATGATTTTAACCTATTCAGCTGTTAATTCTCTCAACATTGTATATACACTTATGCAAGATACATAGTTAACAAATGCCAGGATGGATTATATAAAATATTATTTTATATAATATATGACATATTAAAAATATCAGTGTATTTTCAATTTTGTAATTTAAAAAAAAAGGAGTGGGTTCAAAATAGTCATGCTTTTTTGTGGAAAGTTCAGAGAAGTTCAAATGTCCATTTGGTTTTTTGCAAATGAAAATAACCACCCTTAGTTTTAGTAAATGTATATAATGTTTTATTTAAGAACTTTTGCTTGTTGGGGCAGCTGGGTGTTCAGTCAGTTAAGTGTCAGACTTGATTCCAGCTCAGGTCATGATCTCAAGGTTTAGAGAGTTTGAACCCTGTCCCTCTCTCTCTCTCAAAATAAATAAATAAAAATAAAGAGATTTTGGTTGTTTAAAATATAAAACTTAATAGACTCAAAGTAATGAAACTTCAAATGGAGCAGACCACTTTTTCTCAGTAATATTCTGTTCCATTGTCTTAATTTTTGGAGTTCACTGTCATTCTTTTGAAGGGTTAATGAATTTAATTGTTTACTTGGGCTTTATGCATTTGTGCTGAGAGGTTCCCTAGGGCAGGCACATAGCTGTATAAGATAGATGGCCCTGTATCTCCGGAAATCTCAGCTGGGCACAATCACTTGACAAATCTTCATTGTAATAAAAGGCAATTCTAGTGAAACACACTGTGAAACAAATTCCAAAAGTGATCTTTCCAGGAAGGAGCTTAACCCCTTGGAAAAGACATCATCTAGAATCCAGAGATACTTCGAAATGCAAATGACACACTTGAGACAAGGGGGCACCTGTTATTCTGCTTTGATTATGTCCTCAGGCCTCAATTTCAGTAAATGAGAGAACAGAAGGAAGGTGTTCTTTTGATGAGCGCTGTCCTCAAGGTAATTAAGGCAGAGGCAGAAATAATAGGCGGTATCCATTCATAATTCTTTCCTGGCCACCAGTAATTACAAACCACTTCCTGACATTTTGAAATATGTGTTAGGTCTAACTTTTGTTATGTGCTGCCTTTTTTCTAGAGTAGTAGTGCAACTGAAAATTTAAAAGAGGACTTATTTACTGTGTCTGAGGGGGGGAAAAAAGCAGGAACAGAAATACCAAGGAAGAAATTATCGCTTACACATATGAGTCTTGAGGGAAACAGAATCTCAAAGAAGAGGGGTTGTTGACAGCAACCAAGCAGCAGGAAGAGTGAAGTCTGTAGAAGATGGGGAGAAAGGAGAATGTGGGAGATGTAATTTGTGATAGTCTTCAGTACCATTCATAAGTCATTTTGCCTGTTTTGGACCACTCTCACATTTCGCTTTCTGACCGTATCAGCCATGTACTTAGCTTCTTAAAAATTTTACTCACCCATATTTTCCTAATTCCAAGCATCTAACAAGTACAAAAATATACTTTAAAACTTTTAGTGTCAACTAATTTAGTGTTCTTCTTCCTTTCAAATGTATTGACATTATCTCCCATTTATCTTGACTTTGTTCTCTCATTCATCAAAGATGAGGTGTTCCTTCCCTTGATCAAGGCCAGTCTTTTCACGTTTATATTTGATCTCTTCCCTGTTCTTGTCAACAGGGACTTTATTCCATCAATATGTCTTCTATTTCATTTATTTTTGACCTCTCACTCTTCCAGTCATTTCCCTCATTCCAAATGTAAAGAGTTTTCTCTCTCCTTCCCATACTCCTTTCCGAATAAAAAGCCTTTTATCAACTATATAAACTCTAACTATATTCACCATTTCTAATCCCCTGTATTTAATGGATTCACCAACATAATGCAACATATTGCATTCCAATTAAACATCTAAAGTGAAGTTCAACAATGACTCAATACTGCCAAATCTAGTGAAAACATTCATTTAATTTACTGGATTTTATTTATTTATTTATTTATTTATGCATGCCCTTTTAGAACTCATTACTTTCTGGAATTCTGTTATACTATTTACTCTGTGGATTTTCTGTTTGTGGGGTCCTGCTTTGCCTATCACTTAAATGTTAGGGTTTCTCACAGTTCTCTCTCAAATTCTTTAATCCTGTTTTTCTTTGGGTTATTTCATCTATTTCCAAGCTTTGTGCATAAGCCACAAATGACTTTGATGATTCCCAAAACCACATCTTGTATCTAGGCCTGTTTCCTGACTTTTATATTCATATATGCATTTTCAGAGATAGCCACTTAAAAGATTCCACAGCCTTCTCAGACACAGCAACATCCACCAATTTTTCTCAATCACTTACTTGATTCCATTTGATTGTATCACCTAATCACTCAAGGAAAATGCACTGATGTCATGTTAGAACTCTCCATCTTCATTGCTTGAATTTATTCATTTTTTAATTCAGTTTTAGCTCTTCAGGAAATCTCCTCCCTCAGAAAACCTTCCAGTAAATCTCAGATTTTGTTAAGTGTTCTCTACCATTTCATGGATATCTAACGTTATCTTCACCATAATAAAACAACACAATCTTTTTATGTAACTACTTAATGGATGAGAGTGTGTTGCTTTTTCATGTTATTTCAGTACCTAAGAGTGCTTGACATCTCTTTAATAATTAATAAATGTTTATTAAAATGATCTTAATTTAGTCTATCAGTATTAACTAAGTTTCCCGTGCCTTTTTCCTCCTTAACAGGGGAAAATAGAAAAGCTTCTGGGCAAGCTAACTGACATTGCATTGTCAGACCTGATTTCTTTCTTTGTCAGTAGCTTCAGAGTGCTATTACTAATAGATTAAATTAAGGAATAGTAGCCTTATCTGTCCATATAGTTTGAAAAGTAAAGAAAGTTGTTTTCTTGCAATATTTTATAATTATCAGTTATTGTTTTTTTGACTCAGGATAATTCCTCATTTCAATAGATGGTTATAAAATTTATCTTTATTATTTTTAAATAAATTTTTCTTCAAAATATTTTTATTTTATTATTATTTTCTTGATCCAGATAGTGTTGAATTTGGTTAGTTGTTAATCTTAAAAATCCAAAAATATCTTAAAAGTTCTCTGTTAGGAGTAATTCTTAGATACTAATTGCTCAGAAGTTGATGAATTTTTTCTTAAAAAAAAAATCTGATAAGTTTTGATGAACCAAAAGTTACCCAAGTAATCAGTGAAAGGAATTTATTTAAAAGTTAATAATAACATAATGTTATCCAAAGTTACAGGTGATTATTGTATTTAACTCTCATATTTAATATAGATTATTTGAAAGCAAAAATTATATGGGACAAAGTTAAGTAAAGAAGAAAGATGTTATTAAAAACTATTCCAGTAAGTGACAAAGGCTACAAACTAAGTCTAAACTCATCTTGGCTCAATTGATGGGATAGTTTTTAAAGGTGGGTTGGGATGAATCAGTACAAGAGTACTGGAGGATATTAGGGAGAAGGTTGATCAGTGGGATTTGTGGAGCACAGTGAGTTATTTCCTTGGGTTGCAAATGCTTTTCTTTGGAATTGGGCCATCTGTGTTTGTTAATTGGTGCTTATGAAAGTTAGGGTCCTGCCCTCCAAAAGAGACTTGAAGGTATAGGTACTACCTTTCTCAATGACAACATTTGAGAGGACGGCTTCTCTCTGTTCTTTGAAAAAAACATTCTTGAGTAGTAAAACTGATAAGAGGCTTTTAAAAAGATTTGCAAATATCTCAAAGGGAAAGAAAAATAATTTAAAAATCTCAAAAAAAAAAAAAAAAAAAAAAAAAGGAGGTCAGGTTCAAAATCTAGTCAACCTGAGGGAAAAATTTAGGCTGTCTTGGTTAAATAGAGGGATATGTTTGAAGTTTCGTTTTGTTATGAAATCTGCATACAAGTAACAGAACACAACACACCCATTAGGAGGAAAAGCAACATGACGAACCGATTTACGTTAATGAAGAAATGTCAGTCTAACATTTCATGTAAGTTTGCGTATTTTTAAAAAGTTCATATAGGTGATATCATAAAGGATATGACAATGTTAAAAAAAAGTATTTTAGAGGGAAGGGAAGACATGCATAATCTTACATGTGTGGAACTTTTAAGTCACTTTACCTAGCCAACTGCTTCTGTGGTTTACCTATTGTCTTCCAATGTTCCATAACTTACTTAGGAGACTTAAAATAATTGAAGAAAGACTGCATTGACTATATAAAGAAACTATATCATTAAAGAAAATTGATTTGTACTTTTGAAATTCCTCAAAAGAAAATTTCTCTACAAATCTATAAAAATTCTGAAGGGAAAAATACCTGAACCAAAATAAAATGATCAGTTAGGGGACTAATATTTTCACCTTTCCTTAAAAGTCTTTCTCTTTGTAAGATAATAAATCAGTTTTATTTAATTACATCATACATTGGGCAGGAATATTTTTTTTAAAGCCTAAAAAGTTAAAAAATATATATCAATCTATGAGAGGATCAAAATAACAGGAAGGTAAAATTTGCAAATGATTCCGTATATGGGTTTGTTTCTTTTATTTATGCATATCCTAACTTTATTCATTAGTTTGATACTTTCTTTTCTTATAGTAATAAAAAAAATTATGTAACAAATACATACAAAGAAAGCTATTAAGTTTATTTTACCTGAAATGGAAAGAGAATTAGTGAATTCTTTTAATTTTTGAAACTGATTTTATTTCATAATGATTTGGGATATAGTGAAATAAATAAGAGTATTTACATGATTGAAAAATATTACTCTATGCATCATGTATGCATCTTAGATCAAAATCTTGGCACACACAGATTTAGTATATATTTGTTTAGCTCTAATTATAATTAATAACAATGAATTTGGAATAAAATTATTTTATATCATTCAACATTTAATATAATCTTTCTATCTATATTTCCCTATTTCCTAGATAACTATAAGGGAAAATTAATTAATTGCAGGGTCTATAATAATGTGTGAATTACCTTTTGAGTAGCATTTAATACTGTGAATTTTATATGTATATTCACTGCATTCAGATAGCTTCACTATTGATAAATCTCAAGAATTTGTGTATGCACAGTGTTTCTCGTTGACATTATAATACGTATAATTAGCATGGATAGTAATTATTTTTAATTCAAGAAATATTTGTTATCCTACTTCTCTGTGTGAGGCTCTATACTAGGGACTAGGGATAACAGCAGTAAACTAAACAGGGACATTATCTACCCACATTCTTAGTGGGGGGAAAACAATGAGACAATACATTTGAAGGATGTTAAGTGCCATGGAAAAAATCAGAAATTAATTCGCTCAGGGGTTGAAATTTACAATTTTTCACATAAGAAAACATTTGATAAGTTGTATATGTATTTTAAAAAAATACATCACAATTTTTTTAGCTTAGCTCTTTTGTGTTATGCTATAAAATATGCTGTATTTTTATTCCTATTAAAGAATCTATTTTTGTGTTAACCATATTTTGCATATATGGTTAAAATTAAGAAAATTACCATGGATGTTTTTTATAGTCTGTATGCTTTCCCTAAATTTATAACACATGAAATATGATGAAATTTTGTGACATATTACTACAAGTTTGCATCATTTCTAAGACACAAAATTCAATGAACACAAAAATGAGTAGATGTTATAACACTTTCATTTATTATATATGTTGCTTTATCTTTCCTATTTGTCGGTATTTTTAGATGGAGGATTTCATTGCTGTCAGTTATTCTGTTAATTTATTTTTTCTAGTGTAGAGGAAAAGCACCTGGATCAAGAGTTTAAAAACTAATTTCATTATGCAAATAGCTATATAGTATGTGCACGCATTGCATGTTATTTGGATAGTAAGTATCTGTCGAGAATATTATGATTTCATTATGCAATAAATAGGAAGACTTAGAGAACATTATTTTTAAGGATAATTTTTGGTAGATCCATGATGAACTCTAAATGATATGAATTGTTAATCTTTAACTATTAAAAAAAGTTAATATTGGCATCAAACATAGAAAATAAATTTTTAAAAATAATAATAAAAAAAGGAAAACCAGCCTTTATTCTTCTAATGTGTAGAAAACATATGTACTAAAATATACTTACCTTTTTAAGTGTTTCTTGAATAACTATGCTTCTGGGATAGACCTATGAAGGGTTTTTTCAAAAAATAGAAACTAGGTTAATTTTGTTAGAATTGTGGTCCTTAAAATGCTATCTTGAATTATAAAACTACATGTTTTTAGTAAAATCAGTTATAAGGATATGTGAAGTTCTTGGAAAATAAGCTCTTAAAAATGGCCTATAGGCCAGATTTCAACCCCATTGAAGAATAATATCATGTGATTGGCTCCCCATCATATATTACTGATTTCTGAGAGGCACAGCCTAAAAAGAAGGAGGCTTCTGAGCCAGCTCAGTTTTTAAAAGTTCTGAATTCCATATACATGTCACAACTTATTTATTGTTCTACCTGGGGGAAATTAAACCATACTTCTTTCTTTTAAAATTCCCTTGGTTCAACATTGCCATACCATGGCTTCTATTTTCTGCTGAAAATTGATCCTTCTAATTAGTTTTATTCTGACTTTTCATTTAGGTCAGACATCAGCCTTGGCTCCCTTTTCGTATAAGGATCAATTTAGGCCATACATTTCTCTAGGGACATCTCTATCTATTAAACATGTTTGTTTTTAGGGACTCATTCAAGACTGATACATATCATAACTATGCATGATGTTTTGTTTTTACTCTTCCCAATAAATGTGGTCAAACACTATCTGTATTTGCACTGTTTGATATTGTATCTACTAGCTGCCTGTGACTATTTAAATTTATACCTCATTATTTATAATTAATTGCATTAAAATTTTAAAATTTTAGTTCCTCAATCACACTGACCCTATTTCAGGTCCTGAAGAACCACATGTGGCTAGTGGTTATAGTGGTACAGTAGAGATACAAAACATTTCCATAGTTGCAGAAGGTTCTATTAAACAGGGCTAATTCATGTTTCTTATTGATTAATAATGCAACTGAATTTTTTAAAAAATGCCTAAGTTCTTCACAGCTCTGTGAACAACAAAACTGTGAAACTATAGACTCCAGGTGTTTTGACACCAAGTAAAATACTTTTTGAGAGTTCAACTGCCCCAGGAGCATGGTCCATTTATAACGCCACATTTCTTATTTCATTTTTTTTTTTCATTGACCCTATAACATGGAAAGTTTGTAGTCAGGTTCATTTATGTAAAGAAGATAATTATGAGGAGTTCCAGAAGTTATATTTAATTCTTAGCTTTACAAATGTGTGGATATATCTAGAATCTTCAGTGTGACCTAAATATTTAATGGTGTTCTTTAAAATATCTGCACAAGCTTAGTGGTAAGAGATATGGTAGGATATGCAAGCAGGCTAAATGTAATTTGTGTTCCAAAGGCCTTAGGATTATCTGATAAACCTCATGACTAGTCAGAATGTAAATGGTATTGTTAAGATAGATCACTCATGGAGTGCCTGGGTGGCTCAGTCCATTGGGTATCTGACTCTTGGTTTCAACTCAGGTCATGATCTCACAGTTTGTGAGTTTGAGCCCCACATCAGGCTCTGTACTGACAGCATAAGGCCTGCTTGGGGTTTTCTCTCTCCTTCTCTTTCTGCCTATACTTGTGCTCTACTCTTTCTCAAAATAAATAAATTAATTTTTAAAAAAGATAACTTATAGGTCATAAATATGTACTAGTGAATTCTTCTTTCAACCTTCTTGTGAGTCAGGCTCAGGGTTTAAAAGGATAAATATCTATAGGCTAAATAAATGAACATGTTAAGTCTAATCCAGTGCTTCATCATGAGGGTACAGTAGAAACAACTTCTTATTGTTATAAAAAATAAAAGCAGTATTTTCAAGGAAATCAAATTATAATATGTCTATTTACTTATTTATTTAGGGATAGGACAGAAATTATAATTATATACAGTTTATTTTCCATACAGCTCCTTACCAAAAATCAGTTATGGTTTGTCAGAACATACATATCAGTATTGAGGGTTAAAAATGAATTTACCTAGAAGCAGATACAGTCTCCCTCATTTATATGTGATTCTAGCTTTAAATTATCCTTTTCTTTTTGGGATATGTTTTCTTTTCTTATTGACATATTAAGTATATATATCTTCAAGCGATTTGTATTGAAAAAGTGGCACATAGACCTGGCCTGCAGTCAGGACACCATTTCAATGCTTGGGTCCAAGGAAGGTTAGAATAGCTCAACAGGGCATTGGGAAATGGGGCCTTTTACCTTATTTTTCCTGGAAATGATGGTCCTCTTCAGTAGAGCCAAAGTGAGAGAATAAACCATGAATCTTACTTACACGGTAATCTTTTAATTTATTTTTGGGTTGGCCATTTAATGTTGATTTTTTTTGTGTTGCCTCTTAACTGCATACCATTTGTATTTCATTTATTTTCTCCACTTCATTCCCTGTAGTTAAGCAATTATACGTTGACAGAAAAATGACCATATCACTTTAATTTTCCCTTTCTTTACTACAATGTATTTTTAAAAAAAAATTTTTTTAACATTTTTATTTATTTTTGAGACAGGGAGAGACAGAGCATGAACAGGGGAGGGTCAGAGAGAGGGAGACACAGAATCTGAAACAGGCTCCAGGCTCTGAGCCGTCAGCACAGAGCCCGACGTGGGGCTCGAACTCACGGACCGTGAGATCATGACCTGAGCCGAAGTCGGCCGCTTAACCGACTGAGCCACCCAGGCACCCCCCTACAATGTATTAAATTCATAAAATTTTAAAACTTTTGTGTCACATTAGAGTACTAGTTAGATCTATATTGAGCCCACATTAGAAATCACCTATTTTGCATGCCAATGCTCAATTCATATGACCTCTTCATACAAGTGATTGTTTACCACCGTGTGAGTTATCACCTAATTTTAGAGGAAAAAAAATGCTGGTGCTAGAAATTTCCCCTAGACTAATTAAGAGATCTCTACACAAGGTATAATGTATTTTTGTCATTTCTTCCACACACTGTGTAATTTGGCTACAATATTGAAAACAATGTGCTTATTATAAAAGGTAATGTGTATATCCATATATGTGTGTGTGTGTGTGTGTGTGTGTGTGTGTGTGTGTGTATACACACACGTTTGTATTGTTTTTCCAACACTAATAACTTGGGAAATACCCATAATAAATCTTTATTCTTTACCAGGAGATTTATGGAAAAATATTTGTTTGGTATCTTCCAATTATTTAATCCATGTATCAGAATGTAGCTTGGTCTGGTTTGAATGGGAAAAGAATGAGAATTGAAATGTCAGCTTAATTAAGCCATTAGGAAATACCTTTAAATTTAATTCATTTATTCTCATCTCTAAGACTATGTGAATTAAACAGAGACTAGCTGAGTTAAGGTTGGTGTTTTACACTAAGTTTTATAAGTGTAGCTATTTTTATTCATGATCCTTCATATCCAAAGAGGAAATTAGTCACGGGATAGCTCTAAAGGAAATAAATAAATAAATAAATAAATAGACTGTATTGTTACAACATGAACTTGCATCAAATCAAATTAACATTGTAAACAAAATTATTAACATCTTAGTAAATTATTAATGGATAAATTATTAAATTTAGTAAATTATTTATGTAATTTAATTAAATTAATAATTAGTTAATTTAAATAAATAATTAAATAGTAATTAAATAGTAAATTCGTAAATAGTAAATAAATAATAAATAAATTAAATTAGTAAATAGTAAATAGTAAATAATTAAATAGTAATTAAATAGTTAAAAAATAAATAATTAATTAAATTAATAATTAAATTTAGTAAATTATTTATATAAATTTAGTAAATTATTAATGGATAGCCACTTTCTTACATCTTATGCTAGCCTTCCAACCTGCCAGTAACTATTATAAGACATTGAATATGTCACATATATTGGATATAGATTGAATGTAAGAATGTGGATACATGTAAATCATGTGTTCTAGGTTAATAGTGTGTTGAATTCTTGAAAGTTTTCGAGATTTTAAGACAATTATCATGGGCTTTTAATAGAATTTATTGTTTATAAATATAATTAAATTTATTATTTAAAAATTATAGATTTCTCAATCTAAATACCTTACTAATTAAAATGCAGGTAATCATGACCTTCATACATTATTTTTCACTGTAATGTAATTTGGAAGTCAGAATTCCCCCCCTAAATCCTAGCATCTGTATGTCCACAAATTGAGGTAACAAACAGGTAACAAGTTTATGGTTTTAGTTGACTAGTCGCTTATTTTAATTAACTGATTTAGAAAAGTAAAATATGTACTTCTTTTTTAAATATTTATTTATTTTTGAGAGAGAGAGACAGACAGAAGGCGAGTGGGGGAGGGGCAGAAATAAAGAGAGAAACAGAATCTGAAGCAGGCTCCAGGCTCCTAGCCATCAGCATGAAGCCCCTCGCAGGGCCTTGAACCCATGAACCATGAAATCATGACCTGAGTCAAAGTGGGAGGCCCAACCGACTGAGCCACCCAGGTGCCCCTAATATGTTGTTCTTGAAAGAAAATGGTACTCTTAAGGCAGAAAGCTAGCACAGTAACTTATACATTCACTCCACAGTGACTTATACAGAAGTAATCATTCATTCATTGCTTAAAAATCATTTAAAAGGCAAATATTACTCTTTAGGTGCTATATCAGAGGGGAATAGAATACTAAATATACAAATAAATAAAAGAAATAATGTAAAGAAACATTACAAATATCAAAGTAAATGAACACAGCTCACCTTACATTTTTGCTAATGTACTGTTTTCTTTTTTTATTGTTTATTTTTGAGAGAGAGAGAGAGGGGTGCACATGCACACACAGCTGGGGCACAGCGAGGGAGAAAGAGGATCTAGCGGGCTCTGTGCTGATAGCACAGAGCCTGATATGGGGTGAACCTTGAGATCATAACCTGAACTGAAGGTGGATGCTGAACTGACTGAGCCCCCCAGGTGCCCCTCGATTACTATTTTCTAATAAATTTGAGAATTTTCTAACATACAGTGCAATTGCCAACCTATGCCGACCACTGCATTTTTACCTTCTCCTCTCATGGTCTAGGCTACATTTTCAAGCCTCCTGGTATGTGGCTTACTGATTTTTCAATTATCCTTGTGCTTAGCAAATTCCAGTTTTCTGGGTCACCTGGGTTTTCTACTATTTGTTTTAACTTCTCCTCAAAGTTACCGTCAGATAGTTTACTTTGAAAAAATATGGTGAACTGCCTGTTATTAAAGACTTGCGCACATAGTTTCTCCCTAAGAACACGACCTATGAACTTTCGTCTTGTTTCCCTGATTTTGATTTTCCAATAAAAGCAATTTGAACAAAAAGGTGAAAGAACCTACAAACCTATATTGAACCTATCGTATCCCTATCTGAAAACAAATCTGATTAGTTTTGGACATCTTATTTTACTTCTACCTTCAGGCTTCTTTTTGTTACAGTTATTTCCCTGGAACTGTACTTATTGCCATTTAGTGAATACAAACCAAGTTGACGCTTGTAAAATTTTAAAACTTCGTATTTTCCTGATGCCTCAACGTTCCCACAAATAGTTTGTGAGTACTTCCCCCATAGGTGACCAGGTAAACCAGTGTGATAAGGCTTTGTCCCTGCTGCAAGTTCTGCTTCTTGAGTCCCCCCTGATTGTGTCCTACCCACATTCAAGCACATCAGTGAAATCCTTTCACACCTTTTGCTGCTGTAGTCCACCTACACCCCTGATAAAGACACTCGGAGCTACCCCCACATCGTTCCCTGTGTGGTGTGCCACACTTCCCTCTTCTAGGACCTGTGAGCAAAAATAAATCCTTGAATTTTATATGCCTCTCCAAGTGTAATTTCTGCAGCTGTGTTCTAGAGTGACCCTTAAAAACCCAAAGGGGGATTTACTCCCCCATTCAGAATACAACACTTGATCTATTTTCCTAGCCAAGATTGATTATATAAAATATAAAATATATTATATATTATATAATATATTATATAATTATATTATATTATATATAATATATTTTATATTTTATATAATATAATTATATATATATAATTTTATATATAATATTTTATTTTAAACTGCTAAATAGCATTGTTTTCTCCACCAGTTTAACCATTGTTAAAAAAAAAAAAAAAAAACTGTCACAAAGATGAATTACCTAAGTCCAGGATATTTTGCAAATATAGAACCAATAAAGTCTTCACCAATGTTTGTAGCAGAATGTCCAAAGTTTTTAATTAAGGTCAGTCCCTAAGTAACATGCAAATTTATTCAATCTAACATTGATGAAGTTAGATATAACATAGTGATTTATTATGCAGTTCTTCTACAAAGTTTTCAAGATAAAGAGATTAAGTGCTCCTGTATAAAATAATTGGTCATATGGAGTATGTGATTGAAAATAATTTATTTTAGTCCTAATATCACAGTGTGTTTTAAATTAGTTATGGACTCTTGAAATTCATTGTTTTCATAAACAGACTTCTATCTTCTCATTCACCTTAAATTACTGATAGAAACATAAAATTTTTAAACAATTTTCTTGTAATTTGTTAATTGATATGAACTCTTAGATGTAACATTATTAATGCATAAAAAATATCATAATTTTCACAAGCAGTGGTAAGAGTTTAATTTAGATATAGTATGTGTTATGCCATTAAAATTACATCAAATGGTGGAGATTATAAGAGAAGTGGAAAATGCCCTTGACTCTCAGAATTATTGTTTTTGAGGAAGATGGATAGGTAGAGAGTTGGAAAGAATGTGAGAACATATAAATATCTATATTCCTGAAACTGTTAGGTCTAAAGAAAACTTTTTGTAATTCAAAATCTTTGTTCCCTGCATCCTCATCATTCACTGTCCTATATTAAACTACTTTAAAAAGATAATAAATTTTATTAATTCATATAGTATTTTCTAGTTTCAAAACATCTTCCCAAGTATGCTCATCCTTATGAGATGAGAGGGACAGATGTTTTCATACATAATTTACAGATAAAGAAATGGATTGACTACTATATACTGGGCTCCATGTTAGTCATGGAGTGTTAGTCATTTCACATACATTATCATTAATATTTTCAGTATTTCAAATGATACAAGGAACTTACGTAAGCATGCCACTTTGTGTTATACCATAATAACCCTTTTGAAAAGCAATGATTCATTTAAGTGATCTAGTGAAATGTTCCCTTTTAATCTACTGTTTGGTAAATAGTATTTTTCTTTTGAATTGATGTATTAAGACTGAAGAAAATATGCACAAACACTTCAATACTATCAAATTTAAATTAACCAGATATTTATATTCACAGTGGGGCCGCTTAAAAACTCTGGGCAGTAGAGGCACACAGAATAATCAGATAAATTGAAATTACAGTTCAAAATAGTTACTTTAGAACAATGGAGATAATATAAACCATATATATATATATATATATATATATATATATTAAAGAATTGTTGAAATATGATTTTATTGTCTTAGAAACATTATTTATGATGAATATAATTTTCCAAAATGAGAAGTAATAAATGTATTCAGTTTTTAAAGTGTTTACTTATTTATTTTTGAGAGATTGAGAGAGGAGAGTGGCAGAGAGGGAGGGACAGAGAGAGAATCCCAAGTTGGCTCCACGCTGTCATCATAGAGGCACATGCAGGGGTCCTTCCCACAAACCATGAGGCCATGACCTGAGCGGAAACCAAGAGCTGGACAGTTAACTGACAGAGCCACCCAGGTGCCCCCTTTAAAAAAAAATAATTAATTTTGAGAGAGAGAAAGAGGGGGGGCAGTGTGTGAAATTTTTAACAATCCTTATTTTATAAGCATTTGTTCAAGGACACAATTTTAGGGGTGTCTGGGTGGCTCAGTTGGTCAAGCATCCAACTCTTGACTTCAGCTCAGGTCATGATCTCAAAATATGTGAAATCAAGCCCTACTTCAGGCTCCATGCTAACATTGAAGAGCCTGCTTGGGATTTCTCTCTCTCTCTTTCTCTCTCTCTCCCTCCCTCCCTCCCTCCCTCCCTCCCTCTCTCTCTCTCTCTCTCTCTCTCTCTC
>NC_064810.1:37029128-37183395 GCF_023721935.1 Panthera uncia
CTCTCTCTCTCTCTCTCCCTCTCTCTCTCCCTCTCTCTCTCTCTCTCTCCCTCTCTCTCTCTCTCCCTCCCTCTCTCTCTCTCTCCCTCTCTCTCTCTCTCCCTCTCTCTCTCTCCCTCTCTCTCTCTCTCTCCCTCTCTCTCTCTGCCTTTCCACTGCTTGTGTGTGTGCTTTCTCTCAAAAATAAATAAATGTTTAAAAAATTACAAAAAAATATATAAATCACAATCAAGTTGCATTTGTTGTTTTTAGTCAGGAAAGTTGATCTCCAGTTTCCAGTAACTTGGAAAACCTCTAATTTTTTCTCGTAGTTTGACTTTGGGCCTTACTAGCATCTGATCACTGACAGTAAGAACAAAGTGCTTCTATGACCATATAAGAAAGCCTTTAACTCAGCTCGTAAAATGTGTCATAATTCACAATGGATCGGTTTAATGAGAGCTTGTTTCTTAGAAGCATTGAGGAGTTTGATGAATGTTTACTTTTAGAAGTAGCAGTTTAATTAAGTGGCACCTGGCAGGCAAGAGTAGGTCAGGGCTTCAGATAACAGATTCTGTTTACAAAATTACCCATTAGAGGGTGTTCCTTGGGTAAATTTAACTCTACAGCTCACCTTTTAGTTTTTTTGCCTTATTTTATTTTCATCTCATTTGTGAGGTAATGAGATACAAATTAATCCATTGTATTAATTTAGTTTGAAACACATTCTAAGAATTGAGATATTTAAAAACAATAGACATAAATAAATAGTACATATTAGCATTTAGTAATTAGACACCTCTCATTAATTATAAAAAGCCAATAATAAGTTATGTTTTAATTAAAGAGATGTCATTTAGGTAACTTTTATTGATAGATTGAAATTGTTCACCTGTAATCACACAGAATAAAAAACTAAACTAGGAGATACTTTTGGATTTTTTTCCATGCAGTCTACATAGTATAGTATATAAAAATGTTTATGATATATAACATCTTCAATATCAACTGATAAGTCGCTATTCTATGAGCTGCCTTATATTTAAATCACAATTTTTGTAGAAAATTTAGTAGAGTTAATCACACCTGATACTATCTTTTGTGTTATTAAATAATAAGAAAAAAAACCTTCAGTCACACTTAAAATCTTAACATATCTCTTGGTGAAAATGTGTTGAGTAAACTTGTTGAATTTTTATTAATATAAGCTAATAAATGTCCCAAAAAAGACATACTAGAATTTTGACATAGATTTTAAAATAAATTTAACACAAAATGACAAAATAAAATTTTGATTATAATTCTATAACATTTTAAAAAATATTTGAACTATTGAAAGATTCTAATTAATTTTAATGAATTTCAGTATTTTCCTGTTCCCCATAACAGGAATTTAATTTCAAAAAAAAAAAAAAACAAAAAACCCAAACTATGCTTTTCTGGTACCTTAAGTATTTTTCATTATGCTACTATCTTTTAACTTTAAGTACTTTTACTTTATCTTAGAATGAATGATTCTTATGACTTAACTTCATTCATAAATAATATTATTAATAATTTTAACAAATTTTGCCAAAACAAGCAATGACTCTGAGGAAAGTAGTTTTATTCATAAGTAAATATAAATATGTACACATATAGAAAAAATAACATATGGTTATGAAAATTTCATATGATCCAATATTTTAGCTATTTTCCTGTGAAACAAAAAACCCAAAAGTATTTGGTCATAAAATTTAAAATCAGTTTAAAACACAAAAATAGCAGTAATAATTTATATAAATTATAGTATTATAAAATTTCTATTCCATATATCATTTTTATCAAAAGCCAACTTCAAATTAAAAGGACAGTAACTATGTATCTTTCATCCATCGCTGGTAACATAAAACTCTGGAACCAAGTGTACTCAACTTCAGAATTCTCTAGAATTGATTCTGTAACACTTATTATCATAAATGATAATTGTGCTGTTATGTAGTGAGAGATACTTAGATTTTCTTTTCTGTTGATATAGTTCTGTAATGTAAACATAAATTTCAAAACATTAAAAACATACTGATACTGGTGTTTTACAAATGTGTGGAGTGCCACAATTTTCAAAATAGTATTCATCAAATAGTATGCATCGTTATAATAGGAAATTGATGAATGCCATCACCCTGTTAGAAGTGATGAAAACTAGCCTCAGTAAGTTTAAATGACTAGAAGTAGGTTATAAGTTTACCAGAACTCTTTTTGCTAACAGTTAACTGCCTCCTAAAAACAGAGAATATGTCTAGGAATTAATCAGTTGTAAGAATTATAGTATCGAAATCTAGCTTAAGAAGGCATTCTTTAAAAATATTTCATGAAACATTTCATTTAAATATTTCTTCTCATATTTTTATCAATAAACACAAATGTGTAGTGGGAAACTATAATACTGAGTTCTGACCTCTAATTTTAAGTGCCCATTTCTATTTAAAGTATGTATCACCATACAGGAAAGTTAGCTAATTAAAAACAAACAAACAAACAAAAAAATGTAGTTTCATCAAATAAGGAATAACTCCTCCAGAGATTGATAGCAATTGGCAAGTTTCAGCTGGAACCAACCAGTAGTATATTTTATTATGAAAATGATTTCAAATATGATTGTGCATTTGGATAATAGATGAAATAGGAGATGGTTGACAGTAATTGAAATGTTGGTTTTATGTCATTCTGATTACCTTTATAATCACTTTTCATGTCTAGTTAAATATATGTAGGTTAATTATGAGTAACTCATAGTCCAAAGGTGAAAGAATAAAATAAATAAATAAAGGAAATCAGAAAGTAGTAGTAACAAGCTAGTAGTAGAATACATTGTAAAAAAAAAATTAGCTTGCATATTTCCTGATAATCTAGTGGCAATTACATGCTGAATATTGGATGCTTGTATGTATGCATGCATGTACATCTGTGTGCACAGGCATGTGTTTGAATAGAATTATGCATTTCTCTTGTTAGTGCAATGAAAAGGACTTGACTTTTTCTTTATCAATTCTCTGTAAGCTTCATGATGTTGCAAAAGTCTGGAAATACAAGATTTCATTTTAAAGTAATATTAGTTGTGTTCTTGGGGAGCCTGGTGGCTCAGTCCAGTTAAGCAACTGACTCTTGATTTTGGCTCGGGTCATGATCTCACAGTTGTGAGATCCAGCCCTGCATCAGACACTGTGCTGAGCGTGGAGCCTGCTTGGGCTTCTCTCTCTTCTTCTCTCTCTGCTCCACCCCTACTCATACTTTCTCTGTCTCTCTCTCCCAAAATAAATTAATAAACATTACAAAAATAATGTTAGTTGTATTCTAAAATAATATGCCTAATATATTTTCTTCAACCTATAGACACCTTTCTGGGTAAAATACCTCTTAATTAAAAACAGTGTTTCTGAAAGCAATAAATATACTATTTCTCATTTTGTCAAACTATTGGATCTATGGTAATGTATTTATTGCTTTTAAAAAATTAATAACTGGACCTGATTCCTTAAATTTAGATATATTTCACCTTATAATGTATCTTTAAGTTAAAAATTTTTTATAGAGCATATTACCTATGAATGAAATTCATAGGTAATATGCTCTATAATTTTCAACATGGATTTAGGTGGATAAGTACCACAATATTGCAATTTTATAGTTAAGTAGTGTATACATTCTGAACCCACTCTTGATTTTAGGCACAAATTCATCGACATATAAAAATATATACCAAACATATCACCTTGTGACATTTTGTATCATGTGAATTGTGAGGTTCAGTTTGTATTGTAGCAACATTAATATCTCCTTATTGTAATAGACCACTTCTTTTATAGTTTAAAAATAGGCAAATAAATAGCAATAGCAATTAAATAACAATAGCAATTGAACAAAAATATAAATATCTCTCTTTTCCATAACTCAATGGTGGATTATATTGACATATCATAACATAGAAGCATAAATAGAAGGGTGTCTTTGGACATCCAAAGTAGATTAGGTTGCTTTGGTTCTATTTTCCTGAGGATATCATTAAGATACCAGTTAAATCAATGAACTGGGTTTCTTTTAATCCAAATGCATGAAAAAATGAATGATTAGGAATTCTTAATTTTTAAAACAGAAAATTTAGTTATTCTTAAATGTAACAATTATAAAGAAATTTTATGAGAACTTATTTCTTTTCACTCAGGGCTATTTCTTTCGTCCTCAGAAATTTAATTTTTCCAGATCCACAGTGGTTTAGAATAATACATTTAGTAAAGAAAATAAAGCACAAATATTTACACATTTCCTTTTATTATCAAATATAACATGTTTTCAGTGAATATTCAGGTGGTTCTTGTAGTTTTCTAATATAAAACAAATTTTGACTTAGCAGTTTTCTGGTGTTTGAATAGTTTTACAAATATTTATTCTCCATCTGGTGATTCATTATAAACCTTGATATTTAGATATAAATACTAATTAACACAACTTTTTGAGTTTCCAATGTTTATACCAATGAACTTTAAAATGGTTTAGTATTTCTAGGTTTAGCTTGCTGTGATTTAAATATATAACAGTCATTTAATAGTAGAAATATTTCTACTGATTGATTTTGAGGCAGTTATATTAAAGCTTATCATAATATTAGCATTTGAAGATATTTGGCATAGTTTTAGAATATTAAGAAAATTTGGCTGAATCAGTGGCATAATTATAAATGTAACATGTTTATGAATATATTGAATACATGTGTATATTAAAATTTTACTGTATATTATAGAATATTCAAATACATAATTATTAGTGCCTTTAATCCTGAAGTTTATACCTAAAGGGTTTTTCTTTTTTATATGAATATAATTCATACAAATATATTGAAACAAATGGGATGTTTTCTATATTGACATCTTTCTACCTTATCAAAAAGTGAGGGTTAAATTTATTTTCATAATTCATTGAATGGAGTAAATTTCAGTTACTGACAATTTAGCAGGTAGAGTCAGAATTCCTTAGTGAGTCATGCCATTGTTTACAGCCCTTCTTTCCTTTGTTACATTCTGTACCCAGCTGGGAAAAATGCACCAACATACTTTATTTTCAGTGTCATGGAATATATTTTTATATTTTACTTATATATTCCTAGTAATGGGTGAAAGAGGTTTTCTCAAGAGTAGGAAAGGTGCTGCTTTTGGAAATGATGTGGAACACTCAGATTCATAAGAAAATGATTCTCTAGAGGTTTCTTTTAGGGTTGTTTTGTTTATGAATAATGAATTGTTCACATTTCATTTTTAAAACCAGTTGGGCTTTTGGGTTCAGGGAATTCTACTCTATAGATTATAATCCATATATTATTGGGCAAAAACATCTAGTTAAGCTAAATTTTAATATCTAACAAGATATTTTTCTTCCAAATATTCCAATGCTTATTTTTTATGTAGAATACAATTTATGATTGCAGTTATTGGCATAGTTTACAATACTGATAGTTTCAATTATAAAGATCAAAATTTAGAGTGCATATAATTTGTGAGAAAAACAAATGAAAAGCATCAAAAACTATTTTGTCTTTGTACGGTTATTATATGTTTCACATTAATCTCGCCATCCTGAAGGAGAGAGTCCAATGTGATGGAATCTTGAGTACCATAATTTATTACAGCAGTGTCATTTTGGGCAATGCAGTCATATTCCCTTGGTTTTAATTGCTTTGCCTAAGAGGAAGAAACAAGTAGTAAGCTGTAGTATTTAATGATTTTAAAGGCAGGCTAGGTGTGCTTTCTTTAATCTGCATTTAGGAAGCTAAGGGAAAAGTTGAAAAATGGTAGGAAAATGGAAGTACAGGGCAAATTTGAGTTCTGCACACTGAGATCATCACGAGGACAGGTACCAGATCCTCTATGTGGCATCCATTTGTGCAGGTTGGGCAATTATCTGCATGGTTGTAATATGAGGGACACACAGGACATAGCATCAATGCTGCTATTAACCCTTCTGAAATTATATTGGTGTTCCCATTGGTCTTTTAAATGTTTACTCCCTTAAGAGTCCTTTAATAGATTTAATATATCTTTGAGAAGAAGTAATGCATGAAGTTACTGTCTCTGTATATACATTTTATCAATGACAATACACACACACACACACACACACACACACACACACAATATCTTATTTTTTTCCTGAGTCAACAGAACAAGATCCTTGCTATTTTTCTGAACTGTCAAAAGTTACGTCCTCAAATATCCCATTTAATACAAGATAATTCAAATTTATTAGGGTTTTCATCTAAATGTTATATTTTGGCTTTTGAAGTATTTCTTTCCAGATTATTTTTTTCATAATTACATTATATAGTTAGCACATGCTAACTTCTTATCTCAGAGTACTTGTATTTTACTAACTTGCACAATTGATAGTCTTTTATTGATTTATTTTGTCTTTAATGCTGGTGGGTTTTTCTCTGTAGATCCAATTATGTATGTATTTATTATAAGAGCTATAGGTTACCATGCACAAAAGCTACAAAAAAGGTAAGGAGAGCACAAAATAGCCACATTATAGAATAGTGAAGAAAAGTAAAAGTGTAACTTGGGCTATGATAGTGAATGTTAAGAATGAGAAATTGTAGCCATTTTAATTGTATTTGGCAATTTTAGCAAAAGACATAATTCGAGGGCTCAATTTTCCCTCTGAAATAAAAAATAATTACACTTTTACATATAAGGGTTTTTCCAAAGACAAATTACCTTGTGATAAAGGAGAAACAACTCACCTATGGAGTGGTGGTAGGGAGGTTGGAGTATAAGATGGGAGTGGGGAGAGGTATCGGGAGATGAAAGTGGACAGTAGTGAAATGAGGCTGTGTAGATAGAAACAACGTGTTTAGATTTAAGTTGGTGTTCAAGAACTGTGCATAGGGAGGGCTATTAGAAGTTGGTCACAAATATATAATTGCCTAATGATGAAATGCCATATACCAAAGTTGTAGCTAAGATTCAGAAAGCAGAAAAGCATCAGGTTAAAAGGTGGAATCAATCTTCAGAAAGCTACTTACATGTTCTTAAAAGGCTCCCACTCAGGGCTCCTGGGTAGCTCAGTGGGTAGTGTGTTGGACTCTTGGTTTCAGTTCAGGTCAGGCTATCAGGGTTCCTGAGATCCAACCCCATATTGGACTCTGCACCACCAGCTGACAGCTTGCAACCTGGTTAGGATTTTCTCTCTCCTTTCTCTCTGCCCCCCACCCCACCCCTGTGCAGGCACTCTCTCTCTTTCTGTCTCAAAAATTAATAAACATTAAAAAATAAATAAAAAATTCTCCCTCTCTACACATGGGAGTGTGTAGACCCAATTTTATTGGGTCATGCATAAAATTCCATAATAATTATATCATTTGCATTCATAAAATTATATATAAATTACTGTATGTATTTTTATGTAGCATTTTAAGCACAATTATCCAGTGCATCTGGGATTCACTAATCTTCTTTGAGATGTAAAAACTAGAAAATTTATAGTTAGTAATGTTAATACAAGTTAATACAAATTAAATTCTTAATAGCAAATAACTTTCTGTAAGAAGGTTCTACAGACAGGACAAAGGTAGCTTCTTTAACATGCATTAAGTAAATCAAGAGAAAAGTGTGTGTGTGTATATATATATATGAGAGAAATAGAAGTTACAGGGAAAATAACATGGATAACTCAACCAAAATATATAAATTGGTAGGATATATTAAATAAGTATTTAAAACACAGCTGTATTCTTGGGCACCTTTTTTAACACTATCCTCATAAACCCTGTTATATCTAGAAACATGCCTGGAAAAGTTCCAAGTGCTTCCCAAACATTATCTTACTAAATGCTACATTGATCCTGAGGTAGCATTATTATCTTGAGGCTTTGGTGGCTTAAAGAGGTTAAGTAACTTGCTAAAATCCGCACATTCAGTGAATAGAAAGTTATTTAGACAGTTTGGACTTAGAACCAGTTTCTCTGGGTCATATGTCCTTTAGAATTGCTGCTGCCTCTCAGCTGCTGGCAGAATATCACAGCTTGTCTTTAACCTGTCAGGATTCACATTCTTGCTTTTAATTAGCTAATTATAGATTTTGGTTACCTAAATAAGCTATTCTCACTCCTTAGGGGTGTGGAGCCCAGAGACTTGTCTTTGACTCTGCTCTTGAGAGCACCCTGGTGCCAACTTACATGAAACCCAGGATGTCTAATCTATGTCCTTCATCCTTGATTTCTTGACAATGACCGGATTCATTTTCTTCTATCTGACTTCATCTTCTGCAAAACCTTGGATTTCGTGTAAGAACTAGTTATTTTATTTAATGCTGGAAAGAAATTAACTGCTAATCCTCACTTAGCAGCAGTAGATTGCAGTTTTCAAAACCACAGACTCTGGAGACCGAATTCTTGGGTTGAAATCTCATTTCTGCCATTTATGACCTGTGTAACATTAGGCCATCTACTTAAGCTGTTTATGCCTCAGTTTCCTAAAATCTGTTACATTGGAATAACAACAGTACCTTCCTGTATTCATGAGGATTAAGTACTCAACAGATGTGAATTGCTTAGAACAGGATGTGGCCTGTAGGAAGCATTGTAAAAATATTTGTTCTATTACTATTATTTGAGCACTTGTAGAAGTTTCCTCTTGGAAAAAAATGCTTTCTGGCAATTACTGAAATACTTTGACCAAAACCTCTTAGTTGTTTCTTTTTTTTTTTTTAATGTTTATTTATTTTTGAGACAGAGAGAGACAGAGCATGAATGGAGAGGGTCAGAGAGAGAGGGAGACACAGAATCTGAAGCAGGCTCCAGGCTCTGAGCTGTCAGCACAGAGCCTGACGCAGGGCTCGAACTCATGGACCGTGAGATCATGACCTGAGCTGAAGTCGGACGCTTAACCGACTGAGCCACCCAGGCGCCCCTCTTAGTTGTTTCTTAAAAGTAAATCCTATTAAATATCATATTTCAAACATAATGATATACTTTTATCTACAACATTTTAATGACAGCTATAATTGACTTCCAATACTTTTTCCTTTTTTTTATTCCAGTGTATTCTCTAGAAATATGGATAGGAGATATACTAATAAAAATAATATAAATTTTCATCAGATAAAACCCATAATTATCTGGAATTCCTTGTGGCTGCATAGTCTCTTGTGTTTTGGGCAATTTAGCACATGTTCACATCTCTGTAAAGCTACTTTCTCTAGTTCTTTACCACTTGCTTCTTTGGTAGATGTTAAAATTACTTGCTGTGTCTGTACAGTTACAACTGTATAACACCCAAATCTATTAATAATCCCAAATCTCAATGGCTTAAGTCAATGGAGGTTTATTTGTTGCTTAAACTAGATTGCCTAATGTGGGTTGGAAGAAGAATCTGTTGATTTTCATCATTCAGGGATCCAGGCTCCTGAGACCCCACCTCAGCATGTGTTTTCATGTTTCCACTGTTCTCCCAATGGTGGGAGGGAGAAGGTGAAGCAGAAGATGTTCTAAATCTACTGACAAAAACAAATTCACATCACTCCTACCCATGTTTCTTCAGCCAAGGCACATCGCATAATTTTACCTCACTTCAAAGGAAGAAAAGAGGTGCAATTCTCCATGTATCAGAAGTTTTTGGAAATAGCCCTCATGACCTTCAGGTGGGGGACAAGTTTATCTTCTTTCTTGCACTATACTCTTAGCTGCATAGACTCTGGTCTTTAAATATAGCTTTCTGATCAAATTAATATATACCATGAACCAGTTAAAAATAACATCAACTCTTGATTTGAATATGGAATTTTTTCTAAATATGCAGTCCTTTTACTAAGCATGCTTTATGTTCAGGGACATGAAAATATGAATGAACTATGGAAATTGTCCAAAAGAATTTGGTGCTGGCAGAGTGCCTTTTAGCACTGTGAATGCATATGGGAAACTTTCCCCCTACCTCCATTGTGTATAATTGCCATGGATATTTTTGAATTATTTTTACTAAAATAGTTTAAATGGTTATAGACTTACAGTTTTTATGAAGAAGAAAATGAACTAATTATTCTCAATGAGTTAAAGTGAGGATAAATTACATCAAATTTAGGTGATGATCTACCTTTCATCCCTGTAAAATGAAGAATCATCAGCTATGCACCTTTTAACTGAATCTCTTCATGGAAAATGAATGGGGCATGGCAGAGTCAATCTGTTAATTTCGGCCGTATTAACCAGCCATGAGAATTACTGCACAGCCTCTCAGAGTCAATATAAATCAGGACGATGACCTTAATGAACAGATTGTCCACCAGTTAGTGGGGTTTGCTGAAGTGTAAAGGCAAAGATTGTGTTTTGTGTGTTTAGAAAGTAATTATTTTTCCAATTTATCTCATTATGTCATTTGATAATGTATTTAAAGACATATTGTAAATTCTCTTAGCAAACATATTGTAAGTTATCTTAGGGAGGAGATGACAAGTACAGGCCAAGAACTTCTAGCTAATGGTGAGCAAAACAAAAGTACAAAAACAGCAAAAGTTGAGAGCTTAAAGTCTAAGCAAACATTTTAGGTTTATTTTTTTATTATTATTAAATAATCTTAAGCAAGATTTTTAAAAGCTAAGAATAATTCCATTGTAAGTATGCATATATATATTTGAGCATTTTTTAAATGATTTTTTCATCTAGTTACTAAAAAAACATTGGTGTGGTAAATTTCTAATGGTATATCACAAATCCTTGTGTGAATGATGAGAACCTTGAATTTTGAAAAAAAAAATCCCGAACTATCATTTCTATTTCAAGAAAAATCCAAGAGCCACCTTCTAACCTCTAACGATATAGTTGAAAATGTAAATCTTCATCATCTTTGTACTGGAGTATTACCTGACTCCCTAGTGCCTATTTCTACCCTTTCTTCCCTTCAGTTTATTTTCAACATTGCAGCCAGCATGTTTTTGATAAAATGTAAATCAGAACATGTAATCTCATGGTTCAAACTTCATGGCTCAAAGAAAATCAAAGTCCTTCCAAGGTCTTATAAGACCATACACAATCTGAGTGTTCTTGACCTCATCTCTAGTTACTCCTTGGCCATCTCCCTGTCCAGGCCACACTGGTCTCTTTGCTTTGCCAAGAACACAGCTCCAATACCTCCCTTTTGGGCACCTTGTTCTTGCTGCTTGTTTCCTCAATATTTTGTTTCTGTCTGGGTTTCTACTACACCAAAAATGATTCAGGGCTATTCAAAAATACACTCTGTTAGCTTTGTCCAGACCACTGTTCCGACACACTGCAACATCACCTGTCCTTCTAACCAGCTTTGTTTTCTATTGCATTTATCACCAACTAACACATTTTGTGTTTTGCATGCACATACTTGCACACACGTGTGTACACGCAGATAGCCTTTCTCACTTCTCTGAAATACGAACTCATGAAAGCAAGATTTGTTAGTCTGTTTTGTTCATTGTGATATCTCTAATGTATGGAATAGAACTCGGTGAATGTTATTTATTCTTGAATAAATACTTATGCTTAAAGATCAAGGAATCCGATTTTTTTTCATTTTGATTCAAGACTTTTTAAAGTAATTTGAAACATCAATTTCAAACATCACAGCTACTACTAAAAGTTTCAAGATAGATAGCAATAGACATAGAGCTGCTAAAAGACATAAAGATGTGGACCATGAATGGATAGCAAGCCATTTTACAATGCATAACAGAACTTCTCAGTACAAGGTACATGTAATCTGAAGCATACAAGGCCATGTGCCAAGTGTATGCCAAACCTTAGGATAAACCTTGTATGCATTTCTATCGAGGTAAATTTAACCCAAACATATGGGATCTCACATAAAATGGGCCACCTTAAGCCAAGATCAATTCATATAGAATGCCTACTCTATGTTAAGGACAAAATTTTGTGAAAATTTTTGAGAGGCATTGCTTTAACACACCATGTTCTTCAAGTTTGAATTCAGTTTACACAGTGAATGTTTATTTGGTCACCTGTGAGCAAGAAAGTCATTACTACAGTTATCAGATTTTTTTTATTACTTCACTTCCTTGTTCAGTTTTTATTTTTAATTTATGGGTTTATTTTTGTCAAGCTATTAGAACAATGCCATCTACATTTTAATCAATATATGTTTCATCCATCCATCTATCTATATTAAGTTTCCTGTGTTTCAAATAAAGGAAACTTTCCTTTTCTCAGTATTCTGTGTCTCCCAGTGTCCATGTGTAGAATCAAATAGGATTTTTTTATTATTTGCAATTTTATATAGTGAAGAATAGGGACTTTGTTAAATACACTAGCTTTCAGGGTTATCATAAAGTTGAAAAAGTATAAAGTAGGGGGAGAAAATGAAATAAAAATTAAAGACCATAAATATTTTATATTAGTGTAGTCTATCACTCTTTGGTTTGATAAGCAGAGAATTATTCCCGTCATGCTCAATAATGTAGGCGAGTAGAAATAATGGAGTGATGTAATTTAAATTGATTTGTGGGCAATTAAATCCACTTATAGTAATTAGCATCTTCTGCTTGTGTGCACATACATGAAAATAAAGAAATAGGGTGTTTCACAATATATGACCTCCTGGCTAAATTTAATTTACATGGAATATCGAAAAATTTTCCCCATTGTCTACCTAATTTACTGAATATCTGATGTTAACATGACAGTAGAAGAGATTTTGTGTGAAGGCTGTTATTTGGACAGATATCAAACTAATAAAAGTTATTTCACTTTGGTGTAAAAGGTTAAGTATAAACAATGAACATAAATTATTTAGATTTGAATTCCAACTTTGATACTCAGCAGCCATATGTATTTGGGCAAATTTTTAGACCTCTCTGTGCTTTGATTTTCTTATCTAACAAATGAGATTAATATTTACACTTCTTAGGATTGCTGTAAGTTGATATGTGTTAATGTTAGAAAGGTGGCTGGCATATACTATGTTAATAATTAGACTTGGCATCCCTGGTTTCTTAAATGATACCCAAATAACTAGATAAGGTACTTGGAATATTAACAGTAATTTTACTATAGTATCTCTATGCTTTCTGTGGTATCAATTAACACATTTTTGTGGTGACTCTTGTTGATGAATACGTTATTGAAGTATCATTCTTTCTTTGATTTTTAATTAGTCCTTTGTTTTATGCATTGGCAAATGAAAGTGAGTAGAATATACAAACACAAGCACATTATTCTTTAATAAGTATTTTGGGGGCGCCTGGGTGGCTCAGTCGGTTAAGCGTCCGACTTCGGCTCAGGTCATGATCTCGTGGTCCGTGAGTTCGAGCCCCGCGTGGGGCTCTGTGCTGACTGCTCAGAGCCTGGAGCCTGTTTCAGATTCTGTGTCTCCCTCTTTCTCTGACCCTCCCCTGTTCATGCTCGCTCTCTCTCTCTGTCTCAAAAATAAATAAACGTTAAAAAATTAAAAAAATATATAAGTATTTTAAATATATTAACTTTCTTTTGGCTTTATTCACATACCTTGATAATTAAATATTAAGTTATTTTAAGAATAACTTACATTAAATATTTTTCATCAAAGTAATCATTGACTTATAGGAATCTGCATTTCACATTCTGTATGACTGTATTTGGAATTTCATTTATTCCCAGTGAAATATCTAAATAAAATTCAAGCATGAACTATAAAATTTCCAAATATTACTTTTGTGGATGCATGTTTGTGGATGCATGTGTGGGATTTTCTATCTGAAGACTTAACAATACAAGTAAGTAGTTTTAAGGCATTATTTCAAACGGGTTGGAGAATGATTATATTATATAGCACTTCACAAAGGACTTTCACCAGAGTTGAATTTGTGAGTTGTTATTCCTTATATGCCACCCTGAAAGAAAGTAACACATAAGACTGAACAGGAAGGGATTGGGCTTGGATGAAATAATGGATTAATAAGGGAAAAGCATAAGAACTAGGTAAGGTACTGCATTCGTAGGGAGTAAAATTGTCATTAGGGGGTGACCATATTATTTAGGCAGTGATAAAAATGACCAGGATTGGACCAAAGAAAACGAGGCATTTTTATGAGAAAGCTCTAGAGATATATTTTAGGATTTAAACTTCTTTTGTTAATCAAGGTACATGGATACCCTTTTGTAAATTTCAGAATGTTAAGTATTACCATAATAATTACTAATACTAAATTTCTCTTTAATATTATTTATCCATGTTGATTTTTCTTTCCTTTATGCTCACATTTTTTTAATCCTGCAGTTTTTGAACTGTTTACAACCTTCAGAGATATTTATTTTTTCATCAAAGTCAAAAACAATATGGATCAATTAAATATAGCATCAATATATATTTATCTGTACATTGTTCAGGATGTTAAATAATTAAGAATTTCATTTATATTGATCAATTTATGCTATTTCCATTCATGTACTTAACATGTTGGACATGGAAGTGAAGACCTAAAGATACGAATTTAGAAATAGGCTCTGGAAGCGCCTGTGTGGCTCAGTCAGTTAAAGCATCCGGCTTCAGCTCAGCTCATGAACTTACAGTAAGTTTGAGCCCCACATCAGGCTCCGTGCTTGCAATTCTCTCTCTTTGTATGTAAACCCTCCCCACCCCCACACTCTTTCTGTGTGTGTCTCTGAAAATAAATAAACTAAACTAAAGAAAAAAAAAAGAAATAGAAAGGCTCTTTTAACACTTTAATATTAATTACTAGCCACTAAATATAAATTGGAATCTGCACATAATGGTAGACTGGCTCTATTATTAATTCACATACCTTGGAAATAATTTTAGAAATATATAATCACACCAAGCTGATGTTGTTTGAGATGTTATCGCACTTAAAGTTATAAACTTTGTAAGACAGATGTTGCAGGACTCAGTTTTATTGTTAGGCATTATATTGACCCAACCTCATCTAGACAGGTCATTTAATGAATATCAAAGCATGTAAATAGACATGTCATGTTCAAAAAAGCATTAGCTTAAAATGAGGTCAACATAGGTTGATTCTCTCAGCTCTATGGGCAGCTGAGCCCTCTCTAAATTCCAGAGTTAAGTCAGAGCTGCTCAGGCTGCTAAGAAAGGAACAGCTGCAGCAGTAACTGGGCAATTTCCACCTTCGGCTCTACTTGAGAAGAGGGACAGCACGTTGCTGAAGAGCTCTGAAGACTATGGCTAAATAAATTAAAAAATAATTTTAAAATTTTCAACTTCTGGAGATTATTCAACTTCTGGTTATTTTTGGTCTACCACATTATGCTCCATGTGATGCATGGAAATGATAATGATTGGGCACAGATGCATGATGCTTAAAAGGATACAGCATTGTGTTTTAGTTTTATTAACAACATTTATACCTGAAGAATTTTTAATATCCTGAGTGGCAGAGAACTCCCCCAAAACAATTGTGTGACAAATATTTTCTCTCAATTTGTGAATATTTTTTTCAATTTCTTAATGGTTCCTTGTGATGAGCATTAGTTCTCAGATTTAATATAATCAACTTTATTTTTTTATAGTTAGAGCTATTTTGTGTCTTAAGAAATTTCAGTTATCATAAAGATACTTCCTCTAGTATTCTGATATTTTGATTTTTACAATTAAGACTTTAATTCCCCTTTAATTGATATTTTTGCATATGGTAGGAGGTAAGACTATTTTTTTTTAATATTAATTTATTTTTGAGAGAGAGCATAAGCAGGGAAGGGGCAGAGAGAGATGGGGACAGAGGATAGGAAGTAGGCTCTGCACTGACATCAGCCAGCCTGATGTGGGGCTTGAACTCAGGAACTGTGAGATCATGACCTGAGCTGGACACTCAACTGACTGAGCCACCCAGGTGCCCGGTAAGACTGTAATTTTTATCTTTAATTCATGAGTAACCACTTCTACAGTCAATTTTTGAATGGCTCCCCTTTTCTGATTTTGCTGCAGTGTAAATTCTCTCATATATTTTAGTTGCATCCATGGGTGTGTTTCTCTCTGGGCTCTATTCTTTTCTTTATTTTTTTTAGGGTATTTATTAATTTTGAGAGAGAGAGTATGAGCACGCGAGCAAGGGAGGGATAGAGAGAGAGGGACGGAGAATCCCAAGCAGGCTCCAGGCTACCAGTATGGAGCTCAACATGGGCTCCACATAGGGCTGGAATCCACAAACCATGAGACCATGACCCAAGCCACAATCAAGAATCCTGTGCTGAATGGACTAAGCCACCCAGACTCCCCTTTCTGGGCTCTATTCTACTCTATTGGTCAGTATAGCTATCTCTTCCTGAATATCGCAAGCTGTGATCATGATAGATTTGTAGGAAGTCTTGATACCTTGCAAGGTAATAATATCCTTGAAAGAATAAGAATAATCCCCTTGCAGGTTAAAGAGCACTTCTTCAGGATTGTTTTAGCGACTCTTTGAGAACCCTATGTTCTATTTCTCAGCCACTCTGCTCCAGCTCTGCTGTATGGTAGAGTGGGGTAGAGAGAGGATGATTGTATTCTTGGAGGCTTCCCCTACCCTTGGGAGACCAGGAATGCTTCAAAAAGTGTTCCTTGCAATTGTTCTCTACTTGGATAGTCCCTTGGAGCACATAATGAACCATAAAGCTAATAATAGATGTCCACATTTCAAATAGTATACTTTTTAACATTGTCTTTTTTTTTTAATGTTTTATTTATTTTTACGAGAGTGTAAGTGGGGGAGAGGGGCAGAGAGAGAGGGAGACAGAGAATCCAAAGCAGGCTCCAGGCTCTGAGCTGTCAGCCCAGAGCCTGACGTGGGGCTGGAACTCAGGAACTGTGAGATCATGATCTGAGTCGAAGTGGGACGCTCAAACGACTGAGTCACCCAGGTGCCCCAATGTTGTCTTTTAAAATAAGGCATATAAAGAATTAATAAATAGTGGTATTATAAATACAACTGACCCACCCTTCAGTCAAAAACTGGCGTATAAATTTTGACTCCCACAAAACTTAACTATTAATTGACTACTGTTAACTGGAAGCCTTAGCAATAACATAAACAGTTGTTAATTAACATATATTTTGTATATTATACGTATTACATACTGTATTCTTATAACAAATTAAGCTAGAGAAAAGAAAACGTTATTAAAAAATCTTAAGAAAAATTCATTTATAGTCTCATATTTGTAAAAAAAAAAAAATAAATAAAAACAAACAAACAAAAAAAACCCTTCCTACTATAAGTGGACCCCGGTAGTTCAAACTAGTGTTGCTCAACGATCAATTGTATGTTTACCTTTAATTTTAAAAAAGAAAAACCTCCATTTAGTCCACCTGGTTTAAATCATCTACATTGGATTATTTATAATGGTAGTCTGAGTCTATTAAATAGCAAATCAACTCCTATTCACAGAATCATAGAATCACAATTCTCTCAAGCACAAACTGTTCTCCCTTCTATTTTCACTGTGTCTTAACAATGGATATTGGTAGGTTGAATTTTCTGATAGCTAGAAAGAAGCTACATGGTCTTTTCTGATACACCAGCATGTATATCCGAGTGAAGGTTAAGGTTAACTTAATTTCTCACTTCAGTTGAAAATCAATTCTTCTACCCTTTTGTCATAATCCTATCAACTACATAGAGAAGCTGTTCTATTCTTGAGTTATATTTGAATTTGCACAGGGAATTAAATTTTAGCTTTCAGAAACTGAAAGATTTTATAGGATGACAGGACCTTTTTGTCTGTATTTACTGTAATAAGTAGTAACCCTGGAGTACTAAAGGGGTTTTCATAAGGGGCCTTTGCTAAGAATAAAGGGCAGTCAGAGAAGGAAGGTAAGAGTATATGGTCTTTCTGATTCTGGGAAATGGTGCACAAATAGACATTACTAAACTTACACAGATAGAAAACATGTACTTTTTAAGGATTTAAAATGTAGATGTTAGTAATAAAATAAAGACAAATTTATCTGATAGTTTTTCTTGAGCAGGCAGAGATTTTTCCTTTGAACAGCAAATATTTTCCTTAATAAGTTATAAAATAGTTACTGTATCGGAGTAATAATTACCCTTACCAATTTCCTGAGCTAGGATTTTAAATTAGTTTATTTGCTGAAATTCAGTTCATTAAGAAACTAAATCAGATGGCAAGGAACCCTCATGGAATGGAATGCGTGTACACCCATCTAATTACATGAAAAGACAAAGTTCTCCTTTGTTTATGGAGGATCACATCTTGGAATTTGCCTACAAGTTCAATAAACACAGCAATGACAATTGAAACACAAGTGTATAACAGAGAAGAAATGAATATAGGTATGAAAATATACTCCTACTCCCAGCTTAGTCTGCAGACTGATGTTGTCCCTGATTTGGGGGATACTATAGAGGCTGTTTAATTAACTGTGTACAAATTTCCTCTCACTTCATTAAATTTTGGGCTTTTCTTTACTCATGCATCACTGTATCCCTTGCCTTGCTCTACTATCAAATCCTTCCCTCCAAAACTGCCGCTGTTGATAATTATGGATTTTTTTTCTACTCCTCTTTGTACTTACCTGGTCTGACATTCTCACTGCTCGTTTTGCTCTTTTATCTGCTCCTACTATTATCGTTACTGGAAACTTAAAAACCTCCATCCAGTTTGGAACCCTTTGTTATTTCAGTCCAGAGTAGAAGATGAACATTGTTTTTCTCAAATGTCAATAACCTTGTAGGTTATGCTACCAAGAAAAGGCATTCATCTACTCAACACATTGCCCAAGTAGCTAATCATTAGAAAGCTGCCACAAATCAACTCCTTAGCTCTATTCCAAAAATGTAAGCCTCTCTCCATTTTCATTGTCAAAGTTCTTTATTCATCCCAGACAGGCTCCTTGTAGTACGTATTCCTAGTGAAGTTCGCCTTTTGTGGAAGTTAGAAGTCCTCAGAGTTTCTCATTACTGTTACTGAGGCAAACAGCTATTATGGCTGGTAATTGAAACTCAGAATGAATTTTGTATAGAAGTAACTTGTGACATTGGTTAGTTCTATATCATCATTTAGTTGTATATGATGTGGTGTGAAAATGCATACTTAATATTTATAGATGACTTGGTTTCTCTGCCAGACACTGTGAGAGTTTCTTTACAAACAGGATTTCATTTCTTCCCCATACTAGTGCTATTAGATTTTACTAAAATCCCTCTTTTTCAGCAGAAGACCTCAACCTGAGAGATTTTAAAAAGTGCCCAAATTACTAGAATGTGGCTAATAGATTCCATACCCCAATGCATCTTTACCCAATCTGAACATCAGAACCAATTCCAAAAGACTTGAGAAATCCAAAAAGCATTAATAATTTTACCTGCGTGCATACCACTAAAATAGCAATCCACTCCTGTGGACCAGTGAAATCAGAATCTCTGTAGTTAAAACCCCAACATTTAATATTTTTTTAAAAACACTGTGAGTAATCCTAATGGTCACTGAGGGAGTGTTTGGTGCTTTATTTTGTGCTTTTTTAATCATATAAAAGTTAAGCTGATTGAGATATCACTCAATAGTAGTAGTATTAGATTTCATATTAGAGTTTTGATGGTTCTTGTGAGGGATAGGGTTTTGGGAGGATATCCTGGAAAATTAACAGCACTTGATCATGGACATTTCTTTTTCGGAAAGACGTGCTTCTAGTTTTTAGATAAGTAGCTTATGAAGAAACACTGGGGAAGTACACAATTTTCATTTGAAAGGTGCAAGTACTTTTTCTTTTTTTTCCATAAACTTAACTACTTGCCCTTTATCATTCAGTCTTCTGTACAAAATGCATAGTGCATTTGAGTGCATCTAAGATGACTGCCATAAATAGACGGGCCTGCCTTGTTGCAGATTTATACCTCAGGGCATATTTATTTGAGCCAGTTATTATAGAACTTAAATTTGATTTAAAACAATGCTTATTGGGGCACCTGGGTGGCTCAGTCGGTTAAGCGGCCGACTTCAGCTCAGGTCACCATCTCGCGGTTCGTGAGTTCGAGCCCCGCGTCGAGCTCTGGGCTGACGGCTCAGAGACTGGAGCCTGCTTCGGATTCTGTGTCTCCCTCTCTCTCTGCCCCTCCCTCATTCATGCTCTGTCTCTCTCTGTCTCAAAAATAAATAAACTTAAAAAAAAAAACAATGCTTATTAATATTATAAACAATGAGTTGAGTATATTAAAGAGCTTTTAGGTTATTAAATACATGCTTTAAGAAAAGGTTGATTTTTGAGTTTGAATGTCTGTTGATGGTAATTTCAGTATTTTAACAAATTTCTTACAATCAAAATTTGTATATATTGTAAATGTAAGTTACTTCTGTATCATTTTTCTTCCCCTAAGGACAGAAACCTAGTGATTTTCTTCAGTATTGTTAATTTACCTCTCAGCTTTTTAATACCAGTATAGTCTAAACCTATTTCATATTAAATCCTTGTCTATATGATACTATTTAATACTAGTCTACTTTCTTTTTTTTTAATTTTTTAATTTTTATTTATTTTTGAGGGAGAGATAAGAGTGTGAGTAGGGGAGGGGCAGAGAGAGAGGGAGACACAGAATCCGAAGCAGGCTCCAGGCTCTGAGCTGTCAGCACAGAGCCTGGCGTGGGGCTTGAGCTCACAAACTGTGAGATCATGACCTGGGCTGAAGTTGGATGCCCAACCGACTGAGCCACCCAGGCACCCCAATACTAGTCTACTTTCACATATATTTTTCACAATTTGAATTACTCTAATAGGTGTGCCTATGCTTAATATGGATATGTTAGGCCATCTTTGCATCCATGTGCCCCAAGGAAGCTATAGTTATGACATACTCCATGTGGACCCATGTTGCTTCTACACTACCCTGCTTTTAATCATACCTGTGGTAACTGAGGCAATTTGATTCTTCTATGCTGCATTTGCTTACAATGTTTCATCCAGTTCTTTAGAGCACATAATAACTCTGCAGTTTTGAGGTCACACCTCTTACCCACTGAATTCCTTTGATAACCCTCTTTTTTCAGCTCACCACACATGACTATGTAAATAACCTTGTCATACATTTTTAAAATGTCATTGCATTAAAACAAGAGTAATATTTGTATATCCTTTAATTAGTAATTTATAGAAGAAAATTAGGAGCATTGGTGTTAAAACTACCTGTATTGGAGAGAAACACTGTTTTTATGTATACAGTACTAGTGTTTTGTCCTGTCTGTGTGCGTGAGAGACAAATATGTGTTGTGAAGAGAGAGAGAGAGAGCTAAGTATACAAGATAGTAAACATTCAGAAAGCTAAGTTTAGGCATATGCATATAACCAAAACACCATGAAAATATTTTGTATTTTTTTCATTTAATCATTTGTATTACTTACATCTTCCTATATCTATAGACTTCAAAAATAATTTTGCAGTGATTATATCATAGCTTATCATAGCAATAGGACATAAATTATTAACTATTCGAGTGTTGTTTAAAATTCATACTATTCAAAGTTTTGTTATTTTATCTCTATAAATATTTAACCAGAATCTTAAATTTCATATTAGAAATAGAATCACCAGATGAAAAAGTATATTCATTGATAAAACCACACATACTTTTCATAATTCTGACAAATTACTTTTCACAATATAATATGAAATTCCTGTCAGCAATTTAACTTTGTTTTTAAATAATTTTTAAAATGATTAAATACAGATAGATGAAGATATCTCTATATAAACACAGATATTCATATATGCATACAGGGAGAAGTTTGGTAACTCAAAATGGCATCAATATATTATTTTATTTATTATTATTAAGATGGAAAATTACCTACTCTTCCCCCCTTTTAAATAAGGATTTTCAGAATGGGCACATATCAGAGATAATTGTGGGTTGGGTTCCAGACCACAGAGGTAAAGCAAATATCACAATGAAGTGAGTAAAATTATTTTTTTGGTTTCTCCAGGCATATCAAAGTTATGTTGATGTTTTACTGCAGCCTAATAAGAATGGAATAGGATTATGTCTAAAAAAATGTATATATATTGATTAAAAATACTTTATCGAATCATTATATTGTACATCTGAAACTCACATAACATTGTATATTATATTTGAACAAAATAATAAGCAAAGAGGTTGGTTGATGATAAATAAGTTTGAAATTATTAAAAATATACTTTATTGCTAAAAGATGTTAACCATCATCTGAACTTTCAGTAAGTTATACTCAGTGATCACAGATCACCATAGCAAGTATAATAATAATGAAAAAGTGTGAAATATTATGAGAATTACCAAACTGTAACACAGGGACACAGAGTGAGCAAATGCTGTTGGAAAAATTGCTTAATGTAGGGTTACCACAAACATTCAATTTATAAACAACATAGTATCTGCGAAGCACGAACAAAGCAATGTGCAATAAATTAAAGTAGGCTGGTAATCCCAATATTTTATTATGTTGTTGTCAAATAAATCAATCTGGGAATTTTTCCTTTCCTCTTATAAGTTTCTTCTCAATCTTAAAATTAGTTATTCACATCTTTTTTCTTATAGTTCCCTTTCTGTGATTCTCATTTTCCAATTTAACTCTTTAATCCATGTGGAATTCATTTGATGAATATGAAGTATCTAATTTGATTTTTCAAATTAAAATATCTTATTTTTTTTTTAAATATCCTTTTCGGGGCGCCTGGGTGGCTCAGTCGGTTGAGCGTCTGACTTCGGCTCAGGTCATGATCTCGCGGTCCGTGAGCTTGAGCCCCGCGTCGGGCTCTGTGCTGACAGCTTGGAGCCTGGAGCCCATTTCAGTTTCTGTGTCTCCCTCTCTCTCTGACCCTCCCCGATTCATGCTCTGTCTCTCTCTGTCTCAAAAATAAATAAACGTTAAAAAAAATTAAAAAAAATATCCTTTTCTCATTGGTTTGTAAGTTTCCGTTATACAGTTACATGAACACATGTAAAAATACAAAAATATGCACATGTGCATTCATTTATATCTGTATTAGGATCATCTCTAAGATTGTCTATTTACCCATTTTTGTAGATTTTTACAAATGAAATATTTAAATATCTAATCTGGAAGCCCTCCCATTCATGAGTCTCAAAATTTTCTTGAAAATTTCCTGTTTATTCTTTCAGATAAAATTTAAACATATTACTCCACATTTACTCAACTGTTGTTTTGTCTAAGCTTGCACAAATCTTATAAATTATTTCTCAAAGAATTGACATTTATATAATAATTAGTCTTCCCACATAGGAATAAGTCTCTAAGGAATTACATAACCAGCTAAGGAGTTTAATAATTGGAAGAGTTTTGCATCTAATGGGAAATAGAGGAAATAAAATATTACTTCTATCCTGATTCTATGAAAATAATTGAGTAATTTGTACCACGTCTTTGACACAAACCCTAAATTAGGAACTAACTGCCTCTTTCTGTGGATTAAATCTTTCTCAGAGGCAAAATGAACCTGTAAAACTGCAGGTGTGCAGCACAGTGATTCCACAAGTCTGTATGTTTTGCTATGTTTGTCACAAGCATAGCTACCATCTGTCACCATACAATGTTACTAAAATACCATTGCCTATATTCCCTATGCTGTATCTTTTATTCTTATGACTTATTCATTCCATAACTAGGAGCCTGTATCTCCCACTCCCCTTCACCCATTTTACACATCCCTTCATCTTCCTCCCTTCTGGCACCCATCAGTTTGTTCTCTATGTTTATGAGTGTGTTTCTGCTTTTCTTGTTTATTCATTTGTTTTGTTTTTTAGATTCCATATATAAGTGAAATCACATATTTGTCTTTCTATGACTTATTTCACATAACATAACACCCTTTAGTTTCATCCATACCATTGCAAATGGCAAGATTTCTTTATTTTTTATGACTGAGTAATATTTCAATGTTTGTATATACCATATCTTATTTATTCATTCATCTATTGATGGATGAGTTGCTTCCACATCTTGGCTATTTTCAATAGTGTTGCAATAAACATAGAGGTGCATATATCTTTTGGAATTCCTGTTTTTATTATTTTTGGGTAAGTACCCAAAGATATATAGACAAATAGATATATATTATATGTAAAATATATGTACACATACATACATGTATACATATTACATGTAATATATATTCATATATATTACTAATCTTATTTATCCATTCATTATATTTATATTTTATCTATTCATTATATCCATTCAGCATATTTAAATCTTAAATATTTGCTTTATTCCTATGGGAAAAATATGTTGAACAGAGGTTCCCAAAGATGTATCTGGGAAAATTGGAAGAGCTAGTGTCAAATAGCTCATTTTTCCTGATTAAGTGCTTATGTGGAATTGGGAGGAGGTGAGAAAATATGGTCCTTCTTGTTTCTGTATCCCAGATGAATGTGCTGGGCCCCCTTCCTTTTATAACAACCCTCCGTCAGGCAGAATTTCTCACATAAGAAGCTTGGATAGCATGATACCCCTCTAAGTTTGGGGCTTAGGATTCATGTGGTCTACTAAAACCTAGGTAAATTGCATAGAATATTCTCTCATTAATTTTGGGTTTAATGAATGAAAAAGTGGATAAATAAATGAATGAATGCAAGAACCGGGGGATAGGATATATTTATCTGCTGAAAGAGAAGATATAAGAAAGTATCAGTGAGTCATTTATTGATATAAGTAAGAAAATTTGTAAGGATATATTAATTCATGATGTTGAATAACACTAAATAGAAACACTTAAGTAGATACTTTTTTAATCAACAGGTATTTGTTGTGCAAATATTCATTGAAGTCATTATATGAACCAGGTATGCTGAAGTGCTAGGCATTTAACAGTTAAAAGGGAAGTTTGTGTTTACATTCTGGAGTCTGGGTGAGGTCTTACTGTTTAGTCTTGTAGTAATTCTTAAAATCTGTGTCGTTCTGAGGAGGAGAAGAATGGGTAGGTGATCAAAGAAATGCTTTTATGGAAAAAATGTTTATGACACTTGAATTCGGCTATGTGCAAATATCCTAATTACAAAGATTTTGTATAGAGTGCTTACTGATTGTTTCTAATCAAACAATAAGTAATGACTTGTTTATATAGATAAACATGTCAAAAACTTATGTATGTTCATTTAGTTTTACACTTCTAAATATTCTGGCTAATTTTATCTTTCAATGTAAGCATCCTGGTGTCACTAGGCTCAACTAGAAAGACCATTATTTTGAGGTTTCAAAGTCTAATGGAAATTGATTGATATGTGCCATTAAAAAACATTGTGGTTGAGGTTTGTATTTCTAGGGTTTATGCAAAAAAGCTTGTACACACATCACTGAGAACTCCAATTAGATTCATACGTTATTTATTAACATAGTATTTTTAAATAGTAATACCTTTGCAGTTTACATATTATAGATCTACTTGGAATTTAATCTTGGAATTTCAGCTTTTGTTTATAGATTTTAATTACACAGCAGAAATATTTTCTAGAAAGTTGTTAAGTATTTGCCCTTATATGAATCATGTGTATTAAGAACATCCTTGCCACCAATATATTTGTAAGTGTAAATAAGGTCACTGCAGCATTAAATAATAGTATGAATTATGTGAATGGAGATAGAAATATTTTAAAGAAAAATATGTAGGACACTTGAAAGAAATATATAATTTGGTTATTATCTTTCTGCCAGACAAATAGAAATTCAAGTAACCTCAGTCTCAAACACCACATGTAAATTTCAAATAGCTATGTATAATGGTGAATCAATTGTCATTCTCTATGCAACATAGTCATGTTATTGCATATTATATTCAATTATAACATTATGAAATTTGTAATTAGTGTGATCATATCATTAACAAAAACCAATAATACATTATTGCATTTTTTGTATTTTGCAAATCTCTAGGCCATGTTGGAAAAACTGTAGAAGTCTTTGAAAGGCTTTGCAGATTGAATGTATTACAAGCAGTTTATTTGTTGGGATCCATAGCTGAATAAATAAGTATTTGCCAGGTGACATTGGAGATAATATCTTAAAACTCCAGGAAAAAGTTTGTAGAGCAAGCTGGGAAGAGGATGAAAAGCATCTCAGACCTCAGCAACCACATGAACTGAAGTGTGTAAGCAGCAAAAGGTTCAGTGAACACTGAGTAGTACCTCTTAGCTATACTGACAATAAATTGATATGTCAGTGGTTGTCAGTCTGTGGACAGACTGAATGACACAGAATTTGAAACTTATTTGGAGAGACAAAGTAGACCCTTAGGATTTTATCCCTTCAAACCATAAAGTTGTATATTTAACATATAAAAATAAATAGTAACATATCCACATATTCCTTTCCCCCCAGAATGAGAACTTCTATGTTTTAAAACATAAAGACTATAAAAATCCTTATTTGATTCTTCACTTTTAATCATTTCATTTAAATTTTATGGCAACCTGTATTCATATAACAGCTTAGAAATCATTTTTGTATGTTGTCAAAAACTTTGGTTTCAGTTTCAGTACTTAAAAGTAGATACCAGTAACTGCGCATGTATTATATTTGAAGAAACTGCTACTGTGAATGAATAGATAAAAGATTCATTTTGTCCTTGATTTCTTTTCCTTCTTTTTTATCATATATCATTTTCATTTGAAATCTTGAGGTAGCTATGTGAAAGTGAGCTGGGTATGAGTGGATATTTAAAGCAAACTGGTAGATATTGACAAGTATCATAAAATGTTTAGTTACTTACTGGTATTGTCTTTTCCAAAGATTTTAAAGAGATGACATGACAGATGGTATCAAATGTAATGTATAATCTTTCCTTCAAGGAGAGAGGACATATAAGGAATAGTGAAAGATGTTTGGGTAAATCTTCGCCTCTGTTCAAACCTATTTGTGACTCTGACTCTTGCCCCTAATCAACTTGTGGGCACAGATCTTATCTTCTAAATCCTAAATACCCAGACTCTTAAAAGCTGAGAATAAACTGAGCGTTGATGGGGGGTGGGAGGGATGGGAGGGTTGGTGATGGGTATTGAGGAGGGCACCTGTTGGGATGAGCATTGGGTGTTGTATGGAAACCAATTTGACAATAAATTTCATATTTAAAAAAATCCTAAATATCCAAACAACAGTCTAACAGAGGGATGCCTGGCCTCACTGAATTCCAGTATTTACAGTTTCCTGAATTTCCTGATAGAGGATGCTGTAGGAATACATCTCTTGAGAGTTGTTCAGAATTAAATCAGGCATGTCTTGATTTGTGTAGGCAAATCTCTGCAATTGCTTCATTATTTATTTTAGAATGAGAATCTTCCCCAAATGAGTAGATACATTAGGATGTGTCTTTACTTGGGGATTTGCCTTTCACATGTTTAAACATAGCGATATTTATACATTATTATTTTTGTGGAATAGTACATTTGACATGAAGTATTTATTTCCATTTTTAAATGATAATCTTGCTTTTAAACTTGGAAAGAACATGCACGATAATTGCCATCAAAATATACTGTATAGAAGCAGTTAAGAATACCTTATATATTAACTATATTTTTTCATATATGTAATTCTTTACATCACATGGAATGGAAAATGTTGAAAAGTTCACTGAAATCAAAAAGTCAATAGTTACATAATGAAGAGTCCCAAAACATAAGGGATATTAAAGTATTTTTTTGTATCAGATTTACTAACGGGGGACTGTAATAATGTCTCTTACCACTTTCATAAAGTTATTTCTAGTTCATATAATCAGAGCTCTTAAGTTTCGTTTATCTTTGCATACATACAAAACACATCACAAAAAGCAGATGAGATGATATGGCTTCCGCAAATGTTATTTATTGTCTAAATGAAGCTAAATATATTTACAAATCTTTAAAGAGAAATACTTCAGTTATCTAAGAAAACTTGAAGAACTTAAGAATACCCTTGGGGCGCCTGGGTGGCTCAGTCGGTTGAGCGGCCGACTTCAGCTCAGGTCACGATCTCGCGGTCAGTGAGTTGGAGCCCCGCGTCCGGCTCTGTGCTGACAGCTCGGAGCCTGGAGCCTGTTTCGGATTCTGTGTCTCCCTCTCTCTGACCCTCCCCCCTTCATGCTCTGTCTCTCTCTGTCTCAAAAATAAATACATAAACGTTAAAAAAAAATTAATAATAAAAAAAAAGAATACCCTTAAAGGGAATTCCCACGCTATTTTAAAAATTACTCTTAATTCTATATTGCTTTGGGTTTTGCTTAATAAATTTACAAGAGCAAATAAATGTTTTTTTTATACTGATATAATATATGTTTAAGGGTATATAGTTTTAATACGTGTTTCTTCGTGGTGACATATACTCCTAATAGTGAAAAACTTCTAAATATTTAAGGATTTTTTTTGCTGTGGTATGTGTTAGGTAGTGAATAAATGTGACGATTCTTTGATAAATATTATCCTTTAAGGTATGGAATTCATACCAACTAAGGAAGTTACATGCTTAAAAATATAGGCAACAGTCTGTAAAAATGTCCGAATTTCATTTAAAACTGGTTACTATTTTTCTCAGAAAGTTAGTGATACAGTATTTGCCTCTTAGGAAAATTAAATTACTAACCGGTAATTATAGTTCTCTGAATGTAATATTCTCAGTGGATTTATATTAACTATCTTGGGGCATTTTGACATAAGTTCTGAACAATTGTATCTTAAATTTGTCTAGTATCTTTCTGTAAAGGCACTCCTTTATTTTTCCTTCCCAGCTGTCTTGTGAAGTAGATTCACTTAACCCAGATATAGTTCTTTAAGGCACAGGAATTTTGAAATATAGGCCCAGGTTCATAATGTCATTTATAGAGCTGGCATTAAAATTAGTGCCTGATAACTCTTAGTGAATCTCTACTCCTTTACATTGAGGCTGACTTTGTATTTGCTTAATTATGTAGCAAAGCAATGTAAATGGAATGTACTAATCCTTAGAAGACAGTAATTTTAAATACCCCTTACCCAAACTAACACGTGTGGTAATTTTTAAGCATTTAATTCAGTATGACATTTTATATATTAAACTGTGGATTACTTATTAAAATACATTGTAAAAATTGTATATAGCATAGAAATTCAATTATTCTGTAATGAGATAGAAAGCATAATATATGAGAATCTCTAGATTCTATGGCAAAAATATTGAAACATAATTGCCCTATTCACAGGCATATGAACAATAAAAAGTACCCTTTGAGGAATCATAAATAGTAAAATACATATTTCTAACGAATCAAATTTTTCTATAGTATAATATAGCTAAGGGGGAAGTAATGGCTTTGTGAAAATAGTAAGACCATTAGTCTTAATATACAGCTGTTTCAGGGAAATTTTTAAAAGCTTAAAATCTTCTAAATTCCAAATGTTTGCTTACTGTTACCAAGTCAAAATATATTTTCTTCCATTTATATACAAATCTGTAAGTTAAATATTATTTGAAAACAAAACAACAGCAACTACAAAAACATGAGCTCACTCATCAATAGAGGTAGGAGTACTGACGAATGCCATTATTTTAGATACTTGGATGGTAAAAATACCAATCATGCACTGGGTTTTATCCTCATTTTTCTAGAGCAACATTCAATCTATTTTGATTTTATAGAATAAAATTAAAATAGATTTATTTACTTATGCAATCATCTGGAAACAAATGTTCAGTTTAGAGGAAAAATATTTAGTAACTAAATATTCTGAAGCAGATTTTCACACTGTTGAAGCATGCCTTAGTTTACTCAAAAATAGAAATTAAATCACTAACCGATAATTATAGCAATTATTATTGCCTGATAAGAAATAATTATTTCCTAAAGCTTTTCCCAATATATATGAAGCTGTGAGGTTAACTTTTATTTTTCAAATGAATATTACTGTTTCTTTTTTTAAAAAGAATGGATAATTTCAAAAGACTGCAAAATAAAGCTTGACTTTACTATAAAAGTTTTGAAACTTATGGGGTAATTAGAGGACCTTTCCCTCTAATAATGAATTATTAGGTGGAAAAATATAGTATAAATTCAAATGAAAATGCCCAGCTCTAAATTCCTTTTCAAAATTGGGAAATATTTATTATATGATCACTAGAGATGGTTATTTCACATTATTTTTACTTGATTGGAACAGAAATAGACAAGAAAATGGGTATACAATCAGCTGTGAAAAGTTCTACCAAGGATTAGGCTGCTTTTCTCATGGAGCTTGGAGACTAAACACTGCAATGCACTAAGATCAAATGGAACCTTTCTATTAGGACATAAAAGTGATAATGTTAACTGTAAAGTTATTTCCGAAAGCATTATAATGTGCATAATTTTCTATATTGTCGTTTTTTTTAAGTTTATTTATTTATTCTGAGAGAGAGACAGCACAAGCATGGGTGGGACAGAGAGAGGGGGAAAGATAGGATCCCAAGCTAACTCCATGCTCTCAGCACAGAGCCTGACAGGGGGCTTGAACTCATGAACCATGAGATCATGTTCTGAGCCAAGATCAAGAGTCAATCACTTAATTGATTGAGCACCAGGCACCGTATATTGTCATGTTTTTATAACATTATTGATAATGCCCACATAGTATTCAAGTGAATATATATATAATTTTAACATTCAGGGTTTTTTTTTTTCTAATTTTTTACCATTTATATAGTATTTGAGAAATATAATTCAGGCATTTAAAAACACATTTTATTTTATGAATCAAAACAAAATTCATACTGATTTATTTGGTTTTCTTTAAAACACATCTTTTGCTTAAATTTTATCTAATCTGTAAATTTGCCTTGGTGGTGCTGATGCCCAAGTCATCATTTTCTTTCTTTACTATCTTAATCATATTTTGGGGCTCCATGTAAGTGTGCTATAGATTCTGAATAAGGTTGAATGAATATATCTCACATCACTTTCAACACAACCTGAGTTTTTCTTTTGTAAAAGTCATCACATTCATCCTTCTTTGTATTACTCATTGAAATATTAGATACACAAAGTGAAATTCCATGCTAATTATCTGGCATATAGTAGGCATTTAATACATATTTGAAAAGCCAATAAACAAATATAACAGTTCTAGCACTTATTCCATAACTGCTGAATTTTAGTAAAATTTTATTATATTTTCATTTCACTTAAACTTGCGTCCATGGATCTATGCTTATTTACATAATTATGCTTTTAAGAGTTCCGTTCTTAGTTCAATCCTCATACTAAATTAAATGTATTATCTGAAAAATAATTTTTACATAGACAAAATAACGTTTTGAAACTTAAGCAACCTTTTATCACTCTTTGTAAGGATTATAATGTAAGATGATGAAAGATGATTTCCCTGTAGGAAGTAAAACGTCTCACTATTCATATTTTTCTGTGAAAACCACCAAAAGAATTTTGAAATAAGATTGCGAAAAACATATAATGATTTTCAGTGTATTGAGAAAACAGTTCATCAAGTAAGACTATAATAGTACTATTTTATCGTGGAAACTTTTTCTTTTTGTCAGTATTATTCATTCACAGAAAGTATTGAGCAAATTATATTTCTTTGCCATAGAAAACTCAAAAGATGTTTTCTCCTGTGCTGATAATATAGTATCATTGTCAGAGACTAAGAACCCTCAAAAGAAAAATGGCCCTACCATCTAACTACTGTCAGAGAAAGTAGTTCAAAACTGACTACTTTAAATTAAAGTTAAATTAAACAACATTTTTAAATTAAATTTAAAATTAAAACAACATTTTTAGCTCTGCTCTGCTATTGTATTGGCATCCTTCCAACATCTCCATGCATGGGTCAAATTATTTATTTACCTAGGAGTAAATTTTACAAACACCTTACCCTGAAGAAGCCTTTGATAGTAAGTTACGCTGCAGAAAATTACATGTGTCCTTGATAAAACATTGTGACTTTTCAATGTATCTGATGGTAGATTGATAACATCCGTTTAAAAAAAAAAAAAATAGGGGAAATGCTTTGTGCCCTTTCTCTGCAGTGCTGAACTTTGAGGCTTGGTATATTTGTTTGCCCTTATGTCGGATGGAACTGACCCAGATGTGCTTTTAGAGAAAAAAAATCTTGGCTTGGGCATTTCTCACTAATCCCACTTACATGAACAAGTTGAGTGTTTAATCACAAGTTTTGTCTAAGTGTCTTTATATAACAGAGTTGAATTTTAATGCTATTTCCTGCTACCAAGACCATAAGAGTTAATAAACCTGCTATAATTTGGTAAACAATATGCCTATTTTACTCAAGTTTCGAAAGCCTGGACCTTCTGAGCAGAAAATTCATTTCTCTGGATAATCAAATTTTTATGCTTAGACCAAGCCAGCTTTCTAGAGTGGGGACCTTAGATGACAAGGTTTTGGTCCCTGAACTATTTTTTTTTTCAATGGTCTTTTAAAAAATACACATAAAATATGTTGGCAAACATTTGTGAAGCTAATAAGCTAAGGTTACAGTTTTTTTCTTTCAAACAAAATTATGCTTGCCATCTTCCACTGTATTGTTGAATGGCTCCTTGAGTCTATATAGACACATTAGGTGCTTTACACCCTAATTCTTAACTTGAATAGCCTCAAAATGTGGTCCAAAATAAATCAGCCAACATCACTGAAATATATTGAGTCTGGAAAGTTTTTGAGAGTGACTACTGGCTTCATGATAATTAAAAGCTACAAGGTTGCAGAGATTTTTCTATTAAAAATGGAATATTGTTCTTCATATGTGTTGTATTTTTAAGGGCTTCTTGTTATCTAGCACAACATGATAGAATGACAAATTTCATAGGAATAGAATAATGGGTATCTTTATACATATATGCAGTCAAAAATAGCTTTTCTCATTTAAAGCTCTTTATAGACACTAAATAATCCTTATGACCTTCCACCGAAGTAAGCATTGTAATCCTTATTATAGAGATGAGACACAGAAAGGTTTATCTACTTGCTTATTGACACATAACTGTAGAGGTGGAACTCGGATTAATCATCTATATTTGGTTCTTATTCATTCCTAGGCAGCCTCATGTAAAGAGCCATTCTTATCAATAGATTTAAGGATTAAAAGATTCTGCATGTATGGTTATATCTGTTTATTATTTTAGCAAAAATTTAACACAAATATGAATATTTTACTTAAACATTGAAATATAATTTCAAGTAAAACACTTGAAATTATAGGAAAACCTCATGGTGTGATATAGAGTCTCAAGCAGCAATTGCATGATATACAATACTGGATTTACTTTTGTGTCTCTAAAACCTCATGGTTTGTCCAAATTTATACTCCAAAAAGATTATATACTTAAAGCTGATATTGTATAATAAACTTGACTTTTAAACTAGCAATATTCATCTTGTACTTTCTTGTTCAATTTATAAAAATCTAAATAAAAACTAAAGGTAAATGCATTATCCTATTAAATTAGTTCCATATTACTGTACCTTTAAGTAATTATTTTTGTACTACAGCATTGCCTGCTGTCAAAAAAAATTAGGTTACCTGGGGATGAATATTCTCTAATGGGAAGATCACCAGACTGCAGTCATGGGTGAGCCCCGTTTCTATTCTTAGAATCTCTCAATAATGCCCAGTCTAATCTTCTGCAAGACTTTTTAACGGTCTCCACTTTTGTTTCTTAAGTTGTAAAAAGAGAATTCAATTCAATTCAACACATATTTGTGATTACTTACTAGCAAAGTAATATAAAGAAAATAAGGGGACACAAAAACTAAGAATAGAGTCCTCCTTGAGATACTAAGTATCCAATGTAAAGACATTAGAAAAACAACTATTTTGATAAAGTAAATAAAATTTATAGAATTCAAAGAGGAATGATTATTGTAGGTGAGCCCAGAGATAATTTCCCTAAATGCAAAGTGTTTAAGATGGCATTTAGATTTTGAGGTGATAGGACATTGATTGGTAGAAGTGGTAAGAAGAATCTAGGTGGAGTAAAGCTTGTGTTGGTAGTGTGATTGTATGTGGAGTAAAGAAAAATATTGTGGAACTAAATTGTGAGAGACTTTTAAGACAAGGGTAAGAAGTTTGAATTTTATTTTCTAGGCAATGGTACACATTGAATGTTTTTTTTTTCCCCAGTATTTGTTTATTTTGAAGGAGAGAGAGAGAGAGAGAGAGAGAGAGCGCGAGCATGAGCAGGATGAGCAGGAGAGTGGCACAGAGAGAGGGAGACACAGAATCCAAAGCAGGCTCCAGGCTCTGAGCTGTCAGCACAGAGCCTGATGCGGGACTGGAACTCACCAGCCATGAGATCATGACCTGAGCCTATGTCGGATGCTTAACAGACTGAGCCACCCAGGCGCCCCTACACGCTGAATGTTTTAAAGGATAGATCTGCATAATCATCTGCACCTACAATTGCTGCTTAGAAAGAAACTCTGTGGCTGCTTCTAATGGTGGCTGTGTGTGTGAGGAGGTGGAAGATCTCAACTAGGACAATGGCAGCGAGGATGAAATACTACACAGATTTATATAAATGCATGTGTGTAAATGTGTATAACATATTAATAACAATAATATATATTCAACCTCTGAACCTTTCAACCCCTGAAATACATATATTTACACATATACATGTAATACACATATATGATATGTGTATATATTATACATATACCTGCACTTCAGAAATTGAATAGACAGGGATTGACAAATCACAGGATGAATGTGGAATAGAAAAGAGACAATGTTACTTTACAATTACGTAAAAGATTTCTAAGACCATTTTGTAAAACAACTCAAAACTCTTCAAAACAAAGGATTTCTTGTAATTGTAAAATATGACTAATAATTTCAACTCATTTATGCAACAATATGAGATGTTTTAGTTTTGAGCAAGTTTCTTTCTTTTCTGATCTAAGTGTTACTGACTCATTTAATTCAGTCTTTCTGCTAAAGATTCTTGAGTTTTCTCTTGACCAATATGTCATTCTGACATTTTAGAATGTTGAGTCATCATTTTTTATTGAGTGACTGACAATTTGATAAATTTCTGGACTATCGTATACACATGTACAAATATATCTGGCATTTCACAAATAAAAAATGATAAGACATTTTTAAAGAGTAAGTAAGGAATTTAATTTTATTTAAAGAAAAGTCATTGAAGCATAAAGAAATGAGGTATTTGAGCCCTGCAGTTATGTGAACAATTCAATCTTTAAGGCTGAAGCCACAGGCAAATGTCTGTTCTTAAAACCAATTTCTTTCCAAATAATGCCTGATTCTTTTGTATGTAGCATATATAACTATGTGTCTTAGTTGTGTTGCTGTTAGCAATCATTTTGTTTACGTATGACTTGGACTGCTTGGTCCTTAGGCTAAAACTTTGTCTTTTTTATATTCCACATGATATTTAGGACAGCCTTAGAATAAGAGAAACACAGGAATTTTAAGGAACTCAGGAGGTCATCTATTTCAACCTACCGGTTGGAAACACCTTTTGTGATGCTTTTGGTGTCTTACTCTTTTGTTTATTCTTGAAATTGGACAATGAGCTGACTCCTTTCCAAAGCGGTCCATCTCATTTTGTGCAGGTCTCTGGATTAGAAAGTTTATTATTAAACTGAGCTGGAAGTTGCTTCATTTCAACTTCTAAACATTGGCTCTTTGTTTTTTGAGAAACACAGGACTGTAGTTCTTCTTTAATATAACAGACCTTCAAATACTTGAGGACTCCTATCATGCCCTTTTAGAAAGTGAGAAGTATAGCAGTGCGTGGGTGGCTTGGTTGAGCATCTGACTCTTGATTACGGCTCAGGTCATGATTCTGGGGCTGTGGAATTGAGCCCTGTGTAGGGCTCTACACTGAGCGTGGTGCCTGCTTGGGATTCTATCTCTGTCTCTGTCTCTCTTTTCTGTCTCTCTCTGTCCCTCTCCCCAGTGCTCTCTCTCTTTCTAATATATATATATATATATTTTTTTTTTTTAAATATATATCTCATATATATAATATTATATTACATATATAATATCTCTTTCTAATATATAATATTATATATTATATATAATAATATATATGTATATATACAGTGCTCTCTCTGTTTCTTTATATATATATTTTTAAAATATATATATTTAAAATAAATTTCTATCTCTATCTATCTATATATAAAGAAAAGTGAAAATGACATATGAATGGGGTAAATGGTCAGGTTATAATCCTTTGTTTATGTATTTGTTTTCTAGCTAGAAAGCCTCAGAAAAATAAGATGCAGTGTTTGATGGATAACTGTTTATTTTTCCCACTGTATTAATGTGGGTTTGGTTTTCCCCATAAGACAATTTCTGTTGGTTTCTTAACACCAGCTGGCTCATTTCTTCATTGACCTTTTTTTTAAGCACTGAAATACGGACATGAAGGTGAACATAAGAGAACTAAACAGCTGCATTGAATTGAACTAATATTCTGTATTTTGCCTTTTAATTACTCTTTACTTAATATAAATATTAAAATTTGCTATAAAATTTATCTGCTCTTTTCAGCTTACTAAATTTCGGTATTGACATTAGGAAATTTGGAATATTTTACAGTTATCGTTGATTCTGTATAAACATAATGCGAAGGAAAATTTTCCAAATTTATCACTGTAGAAAATGATACAGAATTACCTCAAAAAGTTCAAGGTAGAATTGCCATATGATCTAGCACTTCCACTTTAAGGTGGATACCCAAAAGAAGCAAAAGCAGAGACTCAAAAGATGTGCATATGCCCATTTTCATAGCAGCATTACTTACAATAGCCAAAAGGTAGAGGCAACCCAAGTGTCCATTAATTTCTAAGGAAATGTGGTACATAAATAAAATTCAAGGACTGAACCTTGGAGATATGCCAAGAGAAATAAGCCACTCACAAAAGAACCTCTTATATGAGGTTCCTCTTATATGAAGTTTCTAGAGTAGTCATATTGTTAGGAGGAGAAAGTAGAATGGCAGTTACCAAGAGCTGAGGGGAGGGAGAAATGGGCAATTAATGTTTAAAGAGTACAGAGTTTCAGTAGGGGAATATGAAGTTCTAGAATGAGGGTGCTTAATGTCACTTAAAATTGTTAAAATGGTAAATTTTAATTTCTGTATAATTACCTCAATTAAAAAGAGAGATGATTATTTATTCCAGTGGAAAATGAAATAATACAAAGAGCAGAGTAATGAAGGTAAAGGAAATTCTGATAAAAGTGTGTGTGTGTGTGTGTGCACTTCTGCGTGTGTGTGTCACATCTAACAATTTGTATAAATGATAACAATAGTTGATCTGAGTCATAGCCTAATATTATGATACATGGACCATTAGAAAATTGAAATAGTCAAGAGAACAAATCAATGATATTTAAAACTATGGATTAGACCAATGCAAAATTTTGATAGATTCATTTAATAGGTTTTGAAAAGTTATCTTGAGTATTCTGAGAAAGGCTTGTCTTTATCATGCAATAGGTTGCCTTGTCACTTTGTAATACTACAATCACTATGAACCATAACCCTTTTCCAACTCATAAAGATGATCTGTAGATTTATATCTAGACTTCTTTTGATATACTATGTTTTCTGTTATGCAGGTATTGCCTTTATCCTTGGATTGTATAAGCTAAGGCAAAATTAGGTCAATTCTATTAGGAATAATTTTAAAAGTGATATCTTTGAAACAGTTTTATTCAATGAGATACTCTAAGATGAATGTCAGAAACCTCACTTTTTTCTATCAGTGATGTGCAGTTTGCTGTGGGGTTTTATAATTTTATGAAACTGACGACTTGATTGCTTTGGGGAAATTCACATGCAGATTTTACCTTGAAGAGTCAAAAAGCATTGCTAAATGATGGATCAAGTGTAATGGGATTAAGGATTTTTTCCATCCTTTTTATATTAATTACCCATCCATAAAGAGAGAAACTAATCACCCTGTCCCTGACTAATGCTCTGTAGGCTTTTGATATCTGTTTGATGAAACTATCACAAAAGATAAAGCTGGGAAAATTATTTTCTACCTTAGATACACATGTAGCACTGGAGTTGACAGGATTTCAGTTCTGAGACCAAATGAATATGAAGTGATGAGATGCCACCTTGCACAGAGAAGCAAACCTGAACAGCAATCTTTGATATTAAACATAAGCATGAATGTATGTTTTTGAAACCCAAATCCTACTGACCATTAATGAGGCTCTGCAGACATAAAGCTGTGGCCACCTGAACTTTGGCCATGAGAGAACATGTACATACAGGATGGTATGGGATCCTTATCTTTCCATAGCAATAGTCTGTCTATCCTACTTAGGCCTAGCAAGTCCTAGGAAATAATAACTGTCTAAAATTTTAACATAACAAGAATACTTGTTCATCTATTGTGACTCACTTGTATATATACAATATTTTTTTTCAGTTATTCCATGTGCAAAGTGATAGTCAAAAACTACTGGGGAGAAATACCCCATTAACTATTCCTGGTATAGGGGAGCTAGATTCTCCTGTATGTGTATGAGTGGGTGGCCATTTACTTTCAAACTGTCTTGTTTTAGTGTGATCTTGATTAGAGATTTAATATTAGAAATGCAAAAAGTTTGCCTGTACTCATGTTGAGAAATAAGTATGTAAGTATATAATAGTATATAAGTATATAATCCCATATATAGGCAGCTACTATCTGCATAACAATTTTATGTAACACTAGGAGATATTATAAATAAATGTAGAGAGCAGTTATTTTCCTTCCATATATGCATTAAATGTAGCATTAAACGTTTTAAAAACATGAATGCAATCTAAGTGCCTCTGAATATATAGTATTGGGGCCATATTAGGATAGTACTTCTTTGTAATAAATTATGAGTAGTATAAAATATTTAGAGTGAGTTACTATCTATTTCAAATCTATGTACTGAAGAGATTAAAAGATGGTTTTTGGATAGATTCCTTCCACATATGCCTAGAATTGACACCAGAACGGAGCACCTAGGTGGCTCAGTTGGTTAAGCATCTGACCCTTGATATCAGTTCAAGTCATGATCTTATGGTAGTGAGATTGAGCTCTGTTTCAGGCTCTGTGCTGAGCGTGGAGCCTCTTTGCTATTCTTTCTCTCCCTCTCTCTCTGCCCCTTCCCCACTTGTGTGCATATGCATTCTCTCTCTCTCTCTCTCTCTCTCTCAAAATATATATACTCACTTAAAAAAAAAAAAGAAAACAAAAGTGACACCAAATGGACAATATATGGTCAAATATATGAAATTAACACTGAATGATCAAATGTATATAATACCACCTAAAACCCAAAAGTAAATTTGATTTATATTTTGTATATATAATACCAAACCAGCTATCTTAGTGCTTATGTTTAGATTATCTTTGTCATGTAATAGGATGTTAAAATGACAAATTGTACAAATTCAGCTTCTTTCATTTGAGAGGATTACTTTAGTACTTTATTCACATTTATGGTCCTAAAAATATTTCCTAGCACCTACTCCATGCAAAAGCAGTATTATGGGAACTAGGGATATGAAATGTACAACATACAGGTTTAAAACACAGAAAAGTACATAAGAAATAATTTGTTGGTATTACATTACCATACTTGGTAAAATATTTTTTTATCTTATATTCTATCTAGCTGGGCAGGCAGAAAAAAAATGAGTACAACATACAGTATGTTATATAGCATTAAGTTTATTATATACCTCACTGAGAAGACAACTTTTGATACCTAAAGGAAGCATAGAATTAGAAAAGTTTTTTCAAGCTGAATAAAGGAAAAAGAACCTACCCTACCTTCTCTCACTTGTCCACTTCTAAATAGTTAGATATAATTTTTCTCTGAATTTAAATGTTTAGTTTTCACTATTGCTGTTGATAATTCACAAAGTTCTACAGGATTTTTATGTACTATTAGAAAGCACTCCTCAAATGACACAGTTTGGGGATAGACTGGACTGGACTAAAATCTATGAGGCAGAGAGAGAGGGAGAGAGAGAGACTGACCAATCAATTGAGATCATGACAAACATGATGTCTAAAAACCGAGAGACTCAAAAGACCAACATTGGACAATATCTGTATAAAAATTTTAGGAACTGGTAAATGTAAAATGTCCTGATTAAGAGTAAGGAACGAGAATACAGGGGCGCCCTTGCAATTATCTCCCTCTCTCTCTGCCCCTCCCTTGCTCATGCTCTCTTTTTCTTAAAATTAATAGTAAAATAATATAAATAAAATAAATATAAATAAATATAAAATAAATTAAATAAAAGTAAACTTTTTTTTTAAAGAATGAGAATACAATTTAGGCTTCAAATGTATAGTGCTGTTTCTTCTGATGTTAATCACCTTTTTATGTATTATCCAATACTTCTTGAAATGTAACCCAGATTTTAGCTGAGATAGTGACAAATCCTTAGGAACCATGTGATACTATTACTTCCAGGGTGTAAGTTATTAGTGCTTAAAAGAGTATGTGATAGAAAACTTTCATGGAACTACGTAGTGACAAAAAAGAGGCTTTATGATTCATTTCTGATAAATTTGTACATAAGATGCAAAATAACTGAAAAAAATAGACTAAAAACTTATTTGAAGTCTTAAATGAATGCAGCAACTCTAGTGGAAAAAAATGATTGATAATATAGGAATAAGCTGATGATAATTTTATGAAGGCAAAGTAGAATATGCATACAAATGAGCATGCCACAGCCACTTAAAAAGTCAAATAAATTGATATTTATAAGAATAAAATACAACTGAATTTAAAAAAAAATTCTCCATAAAAACACATTTCATGGTTCTAAAATTCATTTGTTCAATTAATTAATAAAAACCTATCAGAAGGCAACTAAATGGGAGATGCTGCCTCCATGTTGGCAAATGAGTATAAAAAATATGGATAAGATCCATCCATCATCTGGAGCTTATCTTTCATTGAGATGAAAAAAAATAATAAATAAGATAATATGTTCTACAAGTAGAAGAGTTAGAGAGAGTTAAAAGAGAGGGAGTTACTTTGGAGAGGGTAATATACCTGAAGAGTTAATGAAATTCTTTCAGAGTGGATAGCATAGAAATTGAAAATTAAATGTCAAGGTATCACACCTTTGAAAAACCTTGGGGAAGTTCTCTCAATGAATAAAGGAATATTTAGTGTAAATTTAGTGCAGACTGTTTGAAGTCCCTCGGTGGGAAAATTTGCATTTCCTAATTATTCACTATTTTCTTAAACTTTTGTAGAGATATCAAGAAGTTTATCAACAGAAAAAAATTCCCATTGATTTCTTTAAGAATGCTTCCCTTTCTTATCCTATCCCATATATATATATATAGCATTGCCCACAATTTCCCCATAGGAATTCTATAGGAGATATGGGGATAAGATGATATAAATCAAATGTCTAAGAGAAGAATTAAAAACATATATATGTACTTTTAATTTGAAAGTATATAAACACTTTATATGTTTTTAAAATATGTCATTATTTATTTTTTAAATGTCATACATATTAAATAATACATATCACATATGCAAATATATATTCTTATGTAGATAATATATCAATATTAATAGGAAATAAAATGGTAAAGGCTAAATTAATGGCAAATTTATAAGGAGAAATAAGATATATACATAGCTTCATGGGTCTCCCCCAAAATACTTATTGATTGTAGTGTTTATAGCATATAACCACAATTCTTTGAAACTACTTCCTTCAGGATGAGAAGCTTAATTCTCCTCCTCTTCAGTGAGGGCTGGATTTAGTGGCTCACTTCCAACAGAATCTAGAAAGAGAAAAATGCCGGAGAAACCTGGCAGATACTACCTTAATCAAGACATCCAAATTAATCAGTAATGCTACCTTGTTATCTGTACCCAATATTATGATATGATAGGAAAGTAATTTCTCCTTTTAGTATTCTACCTTAAAATCCATAACCCCATCTAATCATGAGAAAACATTAGGCAATCCTATGTTGAGGGGCATTCTACAAAATACCTAACCATTACTCCTCAAAAGTGTCAATGGCAAGGAATCACAGATTTTAAGAGACTAAAGAGAGATGATAAATAAATGCAACATGATTTCTTGGCTTGGACCCAAGAACATAAAATATTAATTCTTAATATACTATAAGTCTATAAGATCTAACATTAGGGGAAACTGGGATAAGGATATATGGAACCCTCTATACTGTCACTGCATCTCTTTTGCAAAACAAAAATTATGTCAAAATAAATTTAAAATGATGGATTAAAAATACCAATAGTTTTTAGTTAAATGCTTTAGAAATCCTAATTCTTTCATTATTTTCTTGTAAAGCTCTCATTTTTAATCTGCAATGGAAATTTATCTTTCCCTGATAAGTTTTATAAGTATTTTATTGCTGTTTAAAAGTCAAGTTGCTTTATTTTAATTGTAGTGAATCATGTTTAGAATGTATCATTAATTCCCATGCCCCCCCAAATCAAGTGAATACAATTAAATTATGTAAAATGTTATATGAAAATGGCTCTAAAAAGTATGCTATGTATAATTGCAATTTACACAAGATGCGCTCTGAATCCTCCTTTCCAGATGATGTAAACAAAAATGATACTCTCAAATTAATACTTAGCTTTTCAGAGATTGCATCAGTGATGCTGGGGAAGGATTAAGGCATTAGAGGCTAAAATCTGTCAAGTGTGGTTATACATCCAAAATTCACTTACTGAACCATGAACACACTTTTATTATTTTCCATGAAAAATTCACTTCTATAAATGAATGCTGCATGTGATTATTAATACCAACAAAGATAAAAATAGAGCATGTTTGTGTAATACATTCTGTTGTTCTTGTTTGTAGTTGTGGTCCTGAAATATTATCTTATGAGAAAGCATGATAGGGTAATATCTTCTCCAAATTTATTTAAAGATTTCACAAAGAAAAAAAATTAACAGGCAATATGTTCCATTTCAATGTATTATGTAGCTGATTTCTGGGAGAAGCCAGATGCACAGTAATTTCCATTCCTGAGACACTTTCTAACTTGCTGATGATTAGCCCAATCCCACAAGTGCCTTCAAAAAGCTCTTTCTGCTGAGACAGCTATTTGAATTAATGGCTATTTTGTGTATGTTTAGATTTGAATATAAGAAAACAATCTCTTCATAAATTTTACTATTTCATAAAAAGTTGAAATATATTGTGCTTTATGAAAAAAGTAATATTTACTTATTTGATTTTAATACTACCTTATGCTCTATAGATTGTGAAATCTATAATGTAAGGCCCAATTTTCAGAACACAATTTTAAAATAAGGAATGGGGTATTTTTCTTATTATTGTGACAGTGATGATATAGTAAGAGGATATTACAACTCAATGCAGTCAATTTAATAAACATTTACTTAGTGAGACCTGAATTTTAGAAGACGCGAAGTCTTGTAATGGAAATGGTTTAAGATGTATGTGTGAGAGGCAAACATCAGCAGGGACATTGATAAAGATAAGAAATAAGATATTTAGATTTGGGGGAGACTCTAAATGACCTTTGGTACAAGAGTTTCAATGGATTTGTGAACATGTTTCCTAATGGTTAAGAAGCCAGTTAGTTTGGAAAGAAATGCAGGTGTAGGTAAGTCTTTTGGTCAGTGGGATAATTCAAAAAGAATAGTTGTCCTAATGCCATCATTCCTTGAACTACAGATAGCCTTTCAGGGCTGAGAAATGAGTCAATACTTTATTTGATTGTTTTTTCCCTTTTTATAATGAAAATATACCACTGTGTTTTCTTTCATTTTGCTTATTTCCAGTTCCTCAAACATTGTTAAATTTCTACTGTGTACAAATTGTAGTCTTAGGCACTATGGTGGTACATATAGTTCCTCTTGTTAGAAAAATACTAATTTTAAAAGGTATTTGAGACATAACATCAAAAGTGTAGTGTAAAGAAGACCATGCTCAAAAAAAACCAGAACATAAAATAATTTCTTACAAGCACCCAGGAGAGGAAAACATCTAGAGAACTCAGTTAAAATCAGATTGGTAAGAGATTTTAATACCATTGCTGTAAAAAAAAATGAAGTATATTGTGTGGGCAATAAGTGTATCATTGGTGGTTGTAATAAACCCTTATTTTTAAGTTTATGAAGAGTATCAAAGATTAGGTAAGTAAAGATAAACATCCTAGACTGCAGTTCTTCACTACTAGGTGGATAAGTTCTACTCAGAACTTTGATGGTTTAAACCAAGGGAAAACAAGTGCTCTGGTGGTGTCTTCAGTAGTAGCCTCTGACAGACTCAGCACGTTGACTTTGAAACGACCTTACTGAATGCTGAAGCTGTAAGTCTCCTATAAGAGAAACATAGCCCTGGCTCCAAGACAGATGACAGATAGGGTACTATTTTTGACATCCCCAAGAGAATGTAGTGGGAGTAGACTTCTGAACTCCAAGGTGGGAGAAAAGAACCCACAAGGGTTCTCTAGAGAAGATGCTCTATCTTTTTTTTTTTTTTTTTGGCTGGGATAAATCTGGAGACAGTTCCCAGCAGTGCTGTGACTAATGTTCTTGGAAGGAATCATCTATATATTGATCCAAATAAAGAATATTTATTTTAAGATTGGCATCCAACTACTCTTGGTGCTCCTCAGGAGAAAAAGGGAAAATATGATGGTCCTTATTGGAAATAGAAGCATATGTTATCCAAAACACTTAACAGTCTTTTGTATTATCTAAACCTTGATATAAATCAGGAGTAATTAAAATATAAACAAAATAAAGCGTTTTTTCTTATAATATGCAGCATAACAGTTAACATATATAACATTTGGAAAGATAAATTCACATTATCAATGAGTATATAAGCTTATTTATAATAGTAATATATGACATATTTAGACATGCCATGTCTACTCTGTACATCCCTCTCCTAGTTATAATGCTGATGTTTTCTTGACCAAATGAAAATGGAACACATTACTTTTGTTTCTGTATGATAAAACATGAATTTCCTCCACAATGGAGCCTCTGAGGATTTGGTAAGAGCAGTTGAAGAGCTGTGAACTGCACTTAAGCATCTTTAAAATAAAAGTCTTTAATAAATGGAAGCCATTTGCTTCCAGCTGCTCTTAAGGACAGCAGCCCTCAAGGGGAGAAAACACAAAAATGAATGGATGCTTAATAAATATTTGTTGAATTGAATTGAGTAAGTAATTGATTATTCTTCAGCCACAGAAGTCATTCTGGAGCTTTTAGAAGGAAGGTGGTATGGCAATTTAGCTTGATCTTTGTGGCATTTATAGGTAGAAGGTCCTACTATGGTAAGACAGTATGCATCAGAAGGGATTTGATACGACACAGGCATTAGAATATGGTTGCAGGGACATAGTTGCTGGCAATAAAGAAGATTTTAAAAAGTATTTTAAACTAGAATAGAAGGAGGTGGCAGTTGCTGACATCTGATAAATCCTTAGATTTGTTATGAATATTATTTTTTTCTCTTTCCCTTTGAGACTGGGAAATGAGACAAATCCACTGAAATTATCATCTTGGAACATCTAGGAAAGAGCTTAAAATTGCCTTCTAGAGCAATCGTGGAATGGTGCGACTGGTCACAAACTAGATTTTGAAAAGAAAATATACAATACCACACAATCTAAAGTTCAGAGACTAACAAGCAGATAACATTATGACATTAGCAACCCCCACCATTTTTTGTGAAAGAGAATTTTTTATTCTACGTACAGAAAAATCAACAGTGTACACTTAGTCCGGTTTGGTGACAAATTCTTTAGCCTTTGCCTTTTCCAACTTGGCAATGTGAGGCACCAACTTTGGACCCAGAATGTTGCCTCCCAGGTGAAAGCAGATCTCATCATATCTGTCAGTGTCATTGGTCTTGATGGTTTCCACCAGCCTAGCCAGAGCTCCTTTGTCTTCTGAGTTAACCTGTGTGAAGGCAACAGTGGTGCAGCCTTCCAGTGGACCAGATGCCCCTGGCCTGTCCTTCTAGATGATAAAACAGTAGAGAACCCTCATTTTACTACACAAGGCAGGCAGGAAGACAACCAGCTCAATGGGATCTACATCATGTGCAATCACTTCCAGCTGAGCCTTCTTATTTTCCACCAAGGTGGTGACAGTATTAACCTCAGCTTGAAGGACAGGCAGTCTCTTAGTGGGGACATCCCCTTTGCCAAGAGTTTTCTTCTCAGCCCAAGCCAACAGTCTCTGCTTGTTCTCTTGCTTTGTCTCTGGTCTGTATTTGTGAGCCAGCTTAAGCATCTGAGTGGTTATTTTGTGGTCCAGGCCTGGGTGAACTGGTTAATCATGGGAGGCACTTTTAGACCTTTATAGAGAATATCCCTTTGCTTCTGAAGCCGGATGTAGTGGGGCCATTTGGCAAAGCAGGTGAGGCCCCTTTTGGGCTGGATGTCCTGTCCAGTGCCAAAATTCTTGAGCCTTTTCTCAAACAGAGGACTGACCACCTTCTTCATGACAGCAAGGGCTGGGACCACCTTTTTCTCCTTAGGTTTCTTTCCTTGAAGCATCTCGGATGGCTGGAGGAGAGAGTGCAAACTGCTTTTAAACAATCTTCAATTAAAAACAAATTTCATAATAAAAAAAATCTGTAGAAACATTTTTACCTTCAGGCATGCTCTTTCATTATACTCATCATAATTTATTTCTTTACATAGTTGAATGGCTGCCCACAGACATATTTAGGGCAATGCTTTTCAACCACAGCACAATTAAGATTTGGGGCTGGATATTCCTTGTATTGAAGACACTCTCATTCACCTTAGGATGTTAGCAGTATCCATGGTCTGTACACACTGGATGCCAGTATTAGACCCTCCCAGTCCTGACAATCAAAGATGTCTTCAGATACTACCGAATGGCCCCTAAGGGACGCTGACTAGGCTAACTGATAAATTACATGTATGTACTTGTATTTAGTTGTGTGTTTATAGTATAGAGCTAAAACGACAGATAATTTCTATGAATATATTTAAGGAAGGTGAGTTTTTTTGCTTTAATATACTTTGAAAAATTGTGATTGTGTTAGTGTTTGTAGAACGGTTACTATATGAGGTGTCTCCTTATGTTCTTGTAAAATGATCCAAGTTCCTTTTATAGTGAACACCAATTAAATGGAAGGCACTGAACTAGAGTCTTTATACACATTATTTAATTCTTAAAAAAAATATGATGGAATGTACATCTCACAGTTAAGGAAACTGATGTTCAGGGTCCTAACCCAGAACCCAAAGTCAGCTCTTCTTATTAAAACATACAGCCTTTCTTTGTAATGAAATTGCATGGTTTAGGAAGTGGGAAGAAAAATTCTATCATATCTATGTTTTGTAGGCCACCAAGATAATATTTAACCTGCTATTGTTTTAAAGATTGCCCAATAGTTAGAGACTTTCTATTCACTGAAATTTTAAAACAATGTAATATCAATTATTTTTCCAAAAATACTTTTTATGTTTTTTTTGAGAGTTCTCCCAATAATAAAACTCAGATACAAAATAGAAATGTCCCATCATAAGTTTTAGGAACCTCTTTACTAAAACTATATTAAATTTGTTATTTGAAGGAAAATATTGGATTATTTTATTCATTTGTAATTTTGTTTCTTTGTCATTTAGTAAATGCTTAACTTGCTGATTTATGAACCTGCTCTTGCCTGAAAGAGCCAAGGTAAATTGCAATTGGCAGTTCTGTAAAGGAGTCTAAATTATTTTCTTTCATGAGTAATATGAAAAATTGAAGTGTAATTGATGTTCATTAAAAACTAATGTGGATTTTTGAAGTACAGAAATAGAAACTCTTGTCTAAAAAATATAGTAGTTGAAAAAAGTAATTTTAGTGGATCTTTAAAAAGCATAAACATATTCCTTCATCAAATCTCTGCAGACCTTTAAGCTTTGTTAGAGTATTTTATAGCTATATAAAGTAATTGTCATATTTCATTGAAATAACATACACTTTTAAAAAATATTTTAACATATCTGAATTGTGAAGCATCTTAAAATCCCTAGTGTATCAGAGTTTAATCGGTGGTATTTTTCTCTTACAAGTACATAAAACAGTGACGTGAGTTACAATTGATGTTTAGATTCAATAACTTATAAAATTTAATGAGATATATCAAAACATGTCAATGCTTAAAATTTTGATCCTAGAAATATTAATTCATATGTTAAATAATTTAGTTAATGGCATTAAGTGCTAATTATAATTTCTATTGGATATGATTTAATTTCTATAGCAGAAACCTATGAAAGACACATATCTGTAAAATATTTTCAGCATAACTTTTCTTTGCTGTCATATTTTAACAAATTATTTGTTGTTTTTGTCTAAACGCTATATGCATGAACAAACCATTTTGATAGCTGATAAACCTTTTCAGAAATACATATTTAAGTCACCACATAATTACTATATATCAACGAGATAAGTTTATCAGTTCCAGTTGTGGATTTTGACTCATTATAAGTACACAAAATATATTTTTTAAAATATGAGAATGATAATTTTATGAAGATATGATTACGTATTTGCTCAGGATATTTTCTGCTGATTGTTTTCTGTAGTATAGGTACAGGGATTTATTATACTGTTATATAGTTCATATAGTTAGACATTTTATTTTCAGAATATCTGAAATTCAATATGTGTATTTCTTTTTTTCATATTTGTTTGCTCATAAAAATATCCTGTACATGTCAATCAGTGTAACCTAGTTTGAGCAGAAATATTATTGTAGGATTACATTTGGTTATCTGTCTTTTTCTAAGCATGAAAAGCCCTTGATATAATATCTTTTAAGCAAGCATTTTAAAAATGAAGAGCAAATAGACAAGGGTTTTGAAGTTTGAATCTTTTGACGCAGAAAGTTAGCTATTAATATTACATATATTCAAACTAATCACAATTTATGGAATTAACTGTAAGTGAAACCATGTAGAATGGCATTTCATGCTTTTGGTTTTTTGTGACTTGAAAGGGAGTTGTTTTCCTCTGACAGATTACAGAGGATTTGGTATCAACTTTCCATTTCTCAAATTTAGGTTGCAGGTTTTTTTTTCTTTTCTTTTCTTTTTCTAAGTGACAAGTGGAAGGAGTCCGAACCTTGAATAAGTAATTTTGCATACCCAATAATCAAAAGTTAAAGTGAATCAGGGGTTTGAAATAATTATTTAGGTAATTTAAGTTCCAATCAGTAGCTCATTTTGATAGAAAAATCTATTATGCTTATCAGGAGGACACATTAAATAATTGATATGCACTTATGTTCTGAAGTAAACAGTGTACAAAACTTGTTAGATACTACTTTGCCTGTCCTCCAGAAGCTTACTATTTTAACAGAAAATGCATGGATGTGCATAGGCACAGATAACTCTGAATAAATAAAGTAAAAGATGGTCCTTTTAAAATGATAAACATTTATTTTCTCATAATTTCTGTGAGTCAGGCATCTAGGCAAGATTTAGCTGGGACCTCTGGTTGAAAGGCTCTCCCAAAGCTGTATAATCAAGGTGTAGGTTAGGGTAGCAGTCATTTCAAGGCTCAAATGAGGTCCATGTCCAAGCTCACTCTGTCACTTGACTGTTGACACATACCAGGTCCTCCATGACTATTGTCCAGAGATTCAATTCTCTATTGGGCAGTTCACACATAACAGCTGGTTTCCCTCAGCAAAAGCAAAAGAGAGCCAGAGAGAGTGAGCAAGACAAAAGGCAGAATATTTTGTAACCTAATCCTGGAAGTGACATCCTATTATTTTATACATTGTATTCTTTAGAAATCAGTCTCTAGGTCCCGACCACGCTCAAAAACAGAGGAATATTCAAAGACAAGGAACACTAAGGGTCATTTTAGAGGCTGTCTGCCACAGAGTTCTCAGTAGGATGTCTGTTCTCTTCTAAAGCTGAAGTTTTTATTTTCTTTATGTGATTATGTACTTTTTTCCCTTAAAAAATATCTCTTGTTTTCTTTTGCCACATCTTTTTTTCTAACCTCTGTGAAGTTCTGTAACTACTCTTTTCAGTCATCTTAAACCAGAAACCTAATAGGCACATGCATCTGTTGAAATTGACACTCTTTGCCTTACGCAATGTGTTGTATTTGAATGCCTTGGCTGTATTGGGTTTGGACTTAAAATGAATTAAGGAAATTACAAGTGAAATTTGCCCGTGAAATTATATTATTCCCTAAACTCACACAAAATCAATGCCTGCAGAAATTTAAAAGGTGATAATTTTGAGTAGGGCATTTTTAAAGAAGGAAGAGAAAAGAAGTGGTAGGAGAGTATTGAGCAAATTAATGTACATCAAATCTGAATCATTGAATGTAACAAGGGAATGTGTCCTCTTATGTGCTGCCATCTTCAACTTGTAGAATGCAGTGATTATTATTTCTTACTAACTTCCATAAGTTTTAATTTCCCCTGATGAACTAGGATTTATTGTTCTCATAAAGTTTTCTTAATAAATGCAATGAGATTGGTAACTGCGCCAATTAATTAGTCAAGTACATATAAAATCCCTAGTGTTTATTTAATTTGATCTTTAAAAAAGAGTCAAAATACAGATATGTAAAAAGATAAAATGTGTAGCGACTATTTTTTTTTATTTCAAATTTTACTTTTAGAAAACAGAATTGTATAGGTTATTGTGCTTTGTTATCAGTATAGGTAAATGATATTTTATGGGCAAACACATATATAAACAAATAGAAGTCCTTAGAACAGATACTGGCCAGGAAGCTAACAATTATCATTATAAAATTAATAGCTATGTAAAGTTACATCCTTTTAGGGTTACCTATTACTTTCTTTTTATATAACCTAATGCAAAATCTTGCTCTGTATCACATTTTCTTTTATTCGTATACGTTTAGATAGCTCATACCTTTTTTTTTTTTGAGTCATTCATCAACAGTGATATATTTGTGATATATACAATCTAAGTAGGTTGTAGTTTAATTACATCATAGCATCTGATAACAAAGCAATGGCTCTAGGGGTGCCTCGGAGGCTCAGTAGGTTAAGTAGTCGACTCTCCATTTCTGCTCAGGTCATGATCTCAAGCTTCCTGAGACTGAGCCCCATGTTGGGCTCTGCACTGACAGCATAGTGAGTGCTTGGGATTCTCCCTCTCCCTCTCTCTGCCCCTTTTCTGCTTGTGTTCTCTCTCTTTCTCTCTCTCAAAATAAATAAATAAACATTCAAAAAATCAATGGCTCTGAATAAAGGCACAATAAGGGCAGAGACTTTGTCAGTTTTACACTCCACTATATATCCAAATAGCTGTTGAATGAATGGGTGAATGAATAAATGAATGTATAAATATGTTACATGACTAATTGAGGTATAAGGCATACTAAATTCAGAAAACCTAAATGATTAACTTTTCCCAAATCCTCGTCATCAGAGATATTGTTTTCTTAATTTTTGGAACAGTTTATTTTAACAGAAAACTTGTGATCTCTGGAAGGCCTCCATATGCAGATTCATGCTATGGAAGAGCTGCTTCTGTACAGAGAATAAGACAAAGAAACTATATTTCACTAACTACACAAAACACATCTAACTTTGTTGTCACAATGTCTCATAAACTCAATTGTTCATATAAAATGTAATTTTACTTGTAAAATGATATATTTATTGACAACTTATAATAAATCATTCATACTAAGAGAAAAATACATCACATTGTCGAGCATAAGAGCAGAAATTAGAGGCCCATCAAATCAACTTCAGGGTATACTAGATGGTACAATTATGATACACAAAATTGAATCTTCAAGATCTGAAGTAGTACTTTGCTGGGAAATTCTAATGCTTCTTGTTCAATTTTTAAACAAAAGAATTGAATTTTAGAATTCAATTATTTGGTAAAAACAGCACTCATCTTCCCGTTATTCTCAGTAGTGTATTTCTATGTGTCCTGTTGACATAAAAATCATTTGGGAAATACCAACTTGTTGTTGTTGTTGTTGTTCTCCTTAGGCGTTCACAAGCACTTATCTTCCTTAGTCATCCCTAAGAGAAGACACTGAGTACGTGGCATGTGCTAAATGCCTTGTTACATGCCATGTGGGCTGCCAAGAAGTGCAGGAGTAGGAAGGAACCCCAAAGAGATTTCAAGTGGGAATGCAGATAGAGAGTTTCAGAATAAGTGTGTACCTGTTTCAGAAAGTGAACAAGTAGAGACTGGTGTAAAATGGGAAAAGGTGGAAATATTTGTGAAGGAAATGGGAAGCTATGGTTTTTACCATGCACTTCTCATGCTGATATCACTGACGTGGAGCAAGAGAAGAGGAGGAGAGAAAAGTGGGGCCAGCATGGAACCATAGGATTTAACTTATTATAGGTTCATGTTATAGAACAGACAGTTAAGACAGGTCTTTTTTTAAGGACTGTAAAAAGACCAAATTTGACTTAGATGTGTAAGACAACAGAGAACAATTACAAGTTATTTTAAGATGAAAGCAGCATTTAAAGAACACAGTCTGGCAGGATAATGAATGATGGATTGTTAGGCAGTAAATTAAGAGATAGAGAAACTATATGGAGAAAGGGAGACGCTGCAGCCTTTCATGGTCAAAGTAAGGAGGGTTTGAGGTTCCGGAAATAATGACAGTGTAAATAAGGAAGTATAGCTATACTTCTAAGAAACTTGATATGGCAAACAGATATTAAAATACAAGAGATGAGATATATTCTGTAGGATTCACAGGATTTTGTAAATTAGTTGTAGGACTCCAATTTTTTGAACTGAATAGTTAGAAGAAGGATGATATCAAGGGTATGATAGCTCCTTTTCCTCATTTCAATGTCTACTTTAATGCTGAGGTGATAGATTTTGAGCAGGGACCATATTCATAATAACTGGCAAAGTTTAGCATGGATAACTCACTGTTTTTAACCAAGAATTTTACTTTTCTCCAAAATCTGCTTCTATTTACATGATAGAATGTCCTGATATCTCATTCACCTTGTTTCAGGGTATGAACTTATCATGATTCCCATTATTACTACATTTCCCTCAAACACTAGTATCCCTGCTCCACAACCCTCCATCCCATTGCTACTTTCCTTGTTAGGACCCTTACTCTTTCTAACCCAGGCTGCTACAGTCGCTGTCAGACTTCTTTCCTCACTTCCAGTCTTTTCCCACTACAGTGCATTCTCCAATTACTGTGATGTATCTTCCTACATCACAGATCTGATTATGTCATGCCCAGCTTACAAAATTTGTCACCTTCTTGTCCATAGAATAATTCCCAGTTCCCTAGGGACAGAAAATATCTTCTTATCATCTCATACATTCAACAAATGCATCCACTGAATACCTTAAAATGTGCCACACACTGGCTATGAAAGCTCTGGAAAGCAAAAGTTGACATTGTCCCTGCCCCTGTGGAACCTAAAATACAGCAGAGGACACAGATACTAATCAAATAATTACACCAAAAATGTAAAATTGCAGCTGTATGAAGTACTGTTGAGAAGTTTGTGAAATTGGGACTTTACCCCAGTAGGGAAGTCAGAGAAGAATCTCTATAGAAGTATTTCAGGAACTAACATCTGGAGCATAGGTTGGTTGGCAAAAGAAGAAAGTACTAGGTTTATCATAAAGTAGGATCCTAGGGAGAAGAGCACCTGTAAAGTCCTGTTACATGCAGAAATATGCCAGGTGGGAGGGACTTCAACATTTTCACTGAGTCTGGACCAGAGAGATTTATAGAGCAGAATCTCACAAAATAAGGCTCAAGAGAGGAGAATGGAATACCAAAGGTTTATAGACTAGTGAGTTTATTCTGAACCATTGGGAAACTAATGAGACACTTTATGTAAGAGGGTAGCATGCTCAGAAATGCATTTAGAAAAGAACACGTATGGTGGGTTTGCAGGGAATGATCAATCTGGGCAAAGCCAACAGGCAAATGGGTGTTTGCTAGGACAAATGTGATGACAGTGGTGATTTTAAAGATTTAAAAAGAAAGAAGTTTTTGTCTGATGACCTAAATACAATAAATGCCTATGTCTGACTATCGTGTTGATGAAGGAACAATATAAACAGTAGAAATAAAAATTAAAAAAAATAAGGAGACAAAATGAAATGACTTGGAAGCTAGAATGTCATAGAGGCTGTGGCAGAAAGAAATCTATGTCTGTTACGGAGCATTTGGAATCCTCACGCATGAGAAACATCATGCTTGCTACCTAGGAATCCATTCTCTCAGCAGCTTTGCGATACAGTTTAAGAAGCTATGCAATCCCAGCTTTCCAGGAGGCACCATATCGTATTTTCATGAAGTTTCATCTGAGAACTACCTGCATTGCTATCATCAAATGTAAATAAAAATATCTCAAGGACAGAGGCAGACCCCTGATTCTGCGTTTTTAACAAGTCCTGCTAGTCTTCTTGATGGAATCTAAACTTTCAGAAACAGTGGGAAACATACTAAAGCATGGATTTAGTGTTAAAAGTACTCAAAGTGTGTGGCATGTATCACAAATGCACACGCTGAAAACATTGGAAAACCTTTGTGCAGATAAATTTGGAAGGTAAATCTTAGTTGCATAGCTAGGCTGATGGCATTGTAAAAGTCACTTACTTTCTGTGGATTCCAGTTGGAGAGATTTGTGTTTTGGCTTTTCCGAGTCTCCTGCCTCTCATTAACCAAAATGATGTCCCCTATCTATCTCAGTTTCTTGCCCCACCTCTATGAGAAGCTTTGGGGAATCTAGTCTCTTTGAGTCCCAAAGGGTCTGGCTTGAGAATGGTAAAACTCTGTGTCCTCCACCTAAGGTCCAAACTAACTTGTGGGATACTGAAACAGTGGTGGCCTTCTGTAACACTCAGCAGACTGCTGATCTGTAATGTGGGAAGTGCTTACACTAGATTTGATGCATGAAGCATTAAGAGGAAGGAGATTGTCTTCCTCTATTGTATTGAAATTATTTTAAATTTTGCAAATGGTTAACTCCCACCCAGGAGTTTTTAACCATTTCATCATAAAAAGAGGTAATGAATTTTTGACAAGATAAATAAGCCACAACAACCAGAAACACAAACACACACACACACACACACGCACACACACACACATCCATACATACACACACATTTTGTAACTGATTGGAAAACTGTCAGTCCATAGAGCTGAGTTAAAAGTATCTAATTATCGTAAAAATACTACTTGCAATCGGGGCACCTGGGTGGCTCAGTCGGTTAAGCGTCTGACTTCGGCTCAGGTCGTGATCTCTCAGTGCAGTTTGGGAGTTCAAGCCCTGAATCAGGCTATACGCTGACAGCTCAGAGCCTGGAGCCTGCTTTGGATTCTGTCTGTCTCTCTCTGCTCCTCCCCTACTTGTGCTCTGTCTCTCTTTCAAAAATAAATATTAAAAAAATTAAAAAAAATACTGCTTGCAGTCTATAGCAAAGTAGGCTATACATTTACATATATGTGCTAAAAAATCAGTGACAAGTGTATGCCTGCCTAAAACTCTTAGGCTTATAACAAGTCAGATTTATTTTTGTTTTTGATAACAGCAGAAAATGTTTTTTAAAAAAGGTTAAATATTGGTTTATCACATGACAGTGAGCTATTTAATAATTGATAAAAAATGTAACGGGTATGAAAACAATTGTCATTTTAAACAGGACTATTTCAATATCTGAAGTATAACAAGGGTTACAATAATTTTTATTTTCAAAATTAATACAAATTTCACCCAAATAATCTTGAATACTATTGTTTTCTGTATAAAAATTCAATCTGAAACTGACAATTACACACATGGCAAATCTTTATACTGGGTTAGAGTGTCCCCAGCAGGTGGTTTACTTACGATTAATGATTTACAGTTCTTGAATATTCAGATTGGTAAATGTGCTGGTGCTTTTTAATTGCCAAACTCTTATTACCCCAGCTTGCCTTATGACAGCTTTCCTTCATTTTAAACATGTTGTTTTTGAACATGATTTAAAATGAGTGCCAAAGTATGAGGTGTCTTCATGCATTGACTGCTATGGGCAAACACACTGTACATGCTTTTTTTTCTGTGTTGACAAAAATAAATTATAATTTTCTGATAGCTTGTTCAGTATATTCAGATTTTAAAATGACAGTGACTACTAGTTTTCTGTATCTCTTCCATCATAGTTTGTCATGAGTTACAACTCAAAGCATAATCAAATACTTATTTTATTATAATTTATAAGATGCTTATATTTTAAAATTGTAACTCATCAGGGGGCTAGTTCAACTTTAATAATATTTGGCAAAATTGAGAACATATAGAAGACTTATAAAGAGCTTTACAGATATAACATGATTTATCCTAGAAAAGACAAAATAAAGCAGTGTATTGATTTTTATTTTGAAGTACATGAAGGCTTGTTTTGGTTGATAATAGACATGAAAATGCATAGGAAAACTCAGTGTGTGGAAAAAACCCTATTCTTAGAAGACCTTGACACCTATTAATTATCATCTGGAAAAAGTCATTTAAACATCTCTAAGTTTTTGTTCACTAATCTGTACACGGAAGCTAAAAATACTGCCTTAATTATATCACAAGGTATTTTTTGAGAATCAGATGATTCAATTTCCTGCTAAATTTTGTGGGCATGATGTAGGCAAGGACCATATTGCTTTAATTCCTTTGTAGGTAATAGGTCCTTCAGTGTTTGCTAATGAATGAATGACTCAAATTAGATTGTAAATAAAAGTAAGTTACAAATAGTTTTTAAATCATTGTGTGAGTTTAAGTAAAGAAGGAAATCTTTTTTTTCAAGTTTACTTATTTATTTTTGAAAGACGGGGGGGGGGGGGGAGGGAATGTGCAGGGGAGGGGCAGAGAGAGAGGGAGAGAGAGAATCCCTAGCCCGATGCCAGACTCAAACCCATGAACTGTGAGATCATAACCTGAGCTGGACGAAATCAAGAGTTGGATACTCAACCAACTGAGCCACCCAGGTGCCCCTAGAAGGAAATCTTAATGGGCCTAGAGTAAACCTTTTTCTATGTTTTAGGACAACCATTGGCAGTTGTTAATTATGGAAACTCTCATACTCATAATAACTTGGTAAGAATCCTTTTGTTTCTTTTTGTTTTCAATCTTGAAGAAAAAAAAATCAAATATATTGTGTTCTTATTTTACACATTGCATATATATTTACTGAGTTACTGGAAGAAAGAAAAACAACAACATGAATTTGGTCTCGTGGACTTATGTCCAGTTAAAGGTTAAAGAACACAAAACAATGTTAAATACATGGTTTTATAATAACATTTGTGATCAATGCAGTGTACAATGGAGGTTTAACAAGTTGACTTAACACCGCAGCCTGCAAAGTGGAAAGCAATGTACCAGGAATATTATAAGTGGTTGTAGCCAAGAAAAATTTATTTTAGCATATAATTTGTGCCACTCTGTTTGGCACTAGGGATAAATGTAAGTAAGTAAGATAGACAGGTTGAGACAAACTTGTGCCTATATATTATCTTCATTTTATAGCTGAGGAAATAAAAGCTCCAAGAGATTGGGTTTCTTGTCTAAAAACATACAGATAGTTTATTAACTGGGCACTCCCACCCAAATACGTTTGACTCTACCATGCTGTTTCCTCTAATTCATTTAGACACTGAGTTGGGAAGTATTGTTTAGGGACACCTCCATTTTTGGTATTAAATGTATCCAGTGTAAATGACATAAGCATAAGAGAATTATCTAACTCTGTTGTTATGTTTTTTTAATGTCTATGTTTCTTAATGTCTATTTCTTATAATAGTGCTGCCCTGTATTTTACTTTTTTTTTTAATGGTGCCTTCTAAGAGCACATATACTGTATTTATATGGTTAAAAGTGTAATCTGCCGAAGTGATTGTTTGCATTGTCTGAGAGCCCATTACTGCTATAAAGAGATCGTAGACCCATCATCTGTGTGATGTCTTTTGTCTTGGGGCAGGTTGCATTGCTGATCACAAGCTTGTCCTAGTTACCGCAATACAGTCAGTGGTATAACTTATTAAACTGCTTTTCTTTTATGCTTATCCTTTTTAGTATTTAACACAATGCATATGTTGAAACAAATTGGCCTAATTCATAGAAGTTATAATTTTATAATTATTCTCGAGTATTTACAGAAGCAATAGTATTCTGAAATATCCTAGGATTTTTATAAACACTTATTATCTATGTATCACTTCACATTTTTAAATATTTGTTGGTATACAATTTTTAACAATCTTAAAATGACTATTTCCATTCTGTAGAAGAGATTTCTTTTAGTTATGCTTTCTTATATGGTCATATAACCTCTATCTGTGACTATTCACAACTTAATTTACCTTTCTTACATGTTGACAACAATGCTAATAGCATTTTTTATTTGGGGACTTTTTTTGGTTTGTGCTTACATTGCAACAATATCCCTCAATAAATATTATATATTAATTAGGCATAAATCACACTAGTGTCATTTGGGTAACTTCATATGACACAATAAAAGAAAATCATTTAATTTTTCACAGGTAATTTTGTTGTTTGATTTTTTTAAAAATAATTTATTGATTTATGACTTATATTTTAATTTTTGCCGGCCATTTGATAAAATACATACATAAATATTAATATCTATATATACATACAAAACAATAGTAGTCATTAATCACTTCTTTAGTCTGTGAACAATAAAATATATTGATACTCTTATTGTTCGTGACTGCACTGAGATAAGTTCACTTATTTCTCCCCATGCGAATTAAATGTCTTCACTCTTCTTTAATTGCTATGTGCTTAATTTTCTTCCACTGCAGGAAGCCCAGCTATTTATAGGTTTAACTTCTATTAGGTTTTCCATCATTTGATCCTTACTGATCCATTACAATACATTGTGCTTTCATGATTCATGTTGTCTTACATTTATTACTACCACACTACCTGTTTTTTATGACATTTTTAATATGCACTGTGGTGTGCATAAAACATTAAATGAGCTAAAATGAGCAATTGGTGATTATATTTATATTCATATTATAATATGTCTATGCTATTATTTCTGTGGTTTTCTAACTATGCTTTAGTGTGTTGGAAGGAGAGCCAGAAAGGGTTTTTAAGGTCAATTATTATTGGGGTACAAATCTCCATTTGGATTTTCACAAACTCATATTTCATGGGCAATCCAAATTCTTTGAAGTGTGCAGAACATGTAAAATATGAGGTCTGTGTGGCATTTCCAATAACTGAAGTTCCTGTAGCAACTTTTATTAACAGAAGAAGAGTATGGATAAGATGAAGTGCATCTCATCTTTTTTCAATTTACACCTGTTTGGAACCTAAATATCTTGAAGAAATGATCTATTACTATTAGCCATTTTCACTATTTGAATACATGTGTATATGTTCTAACTTAACCCCACGTAAAAATAACTTCAAAGGACTTTTCTTATTAATAACCCTCTAATAAGTAATTAATGTTTATTCGTATTAAAAATTATAACCATAATCTCATTGTTTTTATAAAACTGAAGATTTAAAAAAATATATTGAATGATTCTGCAAATGATTTAACCAAACTTTACATGTTTTTCTCTCATAGAACATTTTTTTTTTAAAAATTTAATGTTTTATTTATTTTTAAGGCAGAGAGAGACAGAGCATGAGTGGGGATGGGGCAGAGAAAGAGGGAGACACAGAATCGGAAGCTGGCTCCAGGCTCTGAGCTGCAAGCACAGATCCAGACTCAGGGCTCAAACTCACTAACTGTGAGATCATGACCTGAGCCAAAGCTGGACACTCGACCAACTGAGCCACCCAGGTGCCCCACTCTCATAGAACTTTTAACTGTCAACTGCTGACATTACCATTTGTATTAGCTCTACCCAAGCAAAATAGGTTTTCTAATATACATGTACATATACACACATGTATATATGTGTCTGTGTATATATATATATATATATATATATATATATATATATATACTTACATATGTATATATGTATATATGTGGCTATGTTTATTAATTTAGACTTTTTAGTCTGTTAAAGAAATACCATTCTCCTATTTAATATGATGTTGTCAAAAATATCTTTTACAGCTCCTTTAAAACACATTTTCCCTATTTTTATTTAATAGCAGACATTATGGATAATGCCTATAATATTAGAAATACCTATAAGAAGTTTTGATGCTGCCATTGAAATTTGACAATAAAATTCTCAAATAATTTTATTTCTTTGAAATAAAAGTGATGATTTCTTTAGAGCTGAAATAAATCTGTCTTGTATAGTTATATCATGGTATGGTTATCAATAATTTAAGGAAATGCCTAAGAATTTTGTTTTATTATTTTTTAAACTGTATACTTTATAAAATTATGACTCTTTAAAAAGTTTTTGATCTCCAATGTAGATAGGATATGCAGCTTTTTTTAAAGAAAATTAGCTTAAATTACTTTGTTTCACTTAAATTATGTAAATAAAAAAGATAATAATATCACAATATGTTATCATTTTACAACTATAAGTTGTAATATATTTAGAAAGAAATGTAAGAAGTAACTTTGATGACCACAGTAAGTAGATGATAGATTATATATTAAAATAACTTGGTGCCAGTAAAACATTACCAAAACTTTTTTCTATTTTCCAGTGGCAAGATATTTGCAATGTCCTCAAAATTTAAAAGGAAAAGTTATGAGGCTGAACAACACACTACATGAATATTTGATTTTGAACTTAAATCAAGATCACCTTTGATTATCGAGCCTAAGATGTTTTCTTCACAATATTAGACAGTTACCTTTAATCTCCATAATATATCATTTTTCTTTTAGAAATAGCTCAAACTTATTCAAAACAAAAACCTAAAACAAACAAAAACAAACAACAAAAACACTCATGAAGACCTGGAAACCAAAGCAAACCAAACACTTGAATCCTAATGTGATATAGTCAGAAAGTTCTGTATTTTGCAACAGATCATCTGTTTTCTAGTTCCCACATTTACCTGTGGCCCAGATTTGCTTTCTTTTGTTTTTATTGACGATATTACTTAATTTTTGTTAACCTCATTTTCCTTATCTGTCAAAACAGACACTGGAATATTTGATCACTGAAGTCATTATTTTATTATAAGTGAAATCTTGTCAAATTACAGTAGAAGAATTTAGGTCACTTTATAAACTAATTTCAGTGACTTTTTTCAGCCTGTCATGATAAATGAGTTAAGAATTTTTTCAAAAGTTAAGTTTTTTTATTGTCCTTTTTCCAGTTATAAATTCTCAATTTCATTTAATCTCATTTATTTTATGTCTGCTTTGATATTATGTAAAAAATGCTTTTTCATATTTTTAGGTCTTATGAAGATTATTGATAATATATAATTTCTAAGAAAAAGACCTTGGACTAGAGGGTTTCTTTTGTTTTTATTTAAATTCTAGTTAGTTAACATATAGTATAATATTGGTTTCAGGAGTTGAATTCAGTGATTCATTACTTGCATATAATACCCAGTGCTTATCACAAGTGCCCTCCTTAATCCATCATTCATTTAACCTGTCCACCATATTTCTTAAATAACTTCACAATCATAATATTAGAAATGGAATCTAGTCACTGTCATGACCTCCTCCAGGAAAATAATATTTGAGATCTTACAAAGACATTAAAGAGAAGTGGCTACAGGGCCGAATGAGTTACTTACACGCGCACACACACACACACACACACACACACACACACACACACACACGGGGTGACAAATAATTATTTTAGTATTAAACAATAGCAAGTTATTTCAAAATTGAAAGTTTATAGGTCGTTTGTTATAATATTTGAATGAAACATATTTTAATGCAAACCCGTAACCTTTCATCAGAATGATAGATGTTGGTTCTTATTTCCTTTGTGAAGGATAACCCTTTCTCTCCCTAATGATATAAATCCAAACTGTCTGTTCCAAATCTTCCAGGTTATGGCTAAATGAATAGGCCATCTCTGGTTATTTGCTTCACCCTCTGAAAATTTGTTTTCATTTTTCAGAGGCATTTCTGCTTTGTATATTGGGTAACTGACATGTCCTTTTATGAGAATTATAAGTTATTTAGGTAAAACACTTTATTTCTGAATTATCAGTTATTTAGGTAAAGCATTATATTTCTGATATATTATTTAGGTAAAACATTATATTCCTAGAAATTTTCCTTATGTCTTCCTGTTTTATTTTATATCTGCTGTATGGTACAATTGTTCTTCCATAAAACCCCAAACTTCACTATTGTTCTCTCAGTAGCCATTAATTCTAAAATTCAAAATTATAACTTAAAATTATAAAGTACACTCAAACATTCCTGACTAATTGACTAGTTTAATGGTATCTAAAAATAATAATGAATATGATTTAAAGTAGGTAAAAGAGAAATGAAGACATTTACGCTCAATTAAGGGAGTAAATTACGGAAAACATCTCTTAAAAATAAGAAAAACAGTAATTGGCATGATTTAGTTTGAATCTAATTCAATTTGACAAACATTTGTTTTATCGTTACCTTAAGCTCAGCTTGACAAGTTTATAAGCTATATCTCTTAAAAGGACTTTAAAATAAAATTGGGGCAAAAAAAGTTAAAATTGGGGCATAAGAAAACACTCCTTTTTTGTCTCTTTGTTCCGTATATTTCTGGTGTTATTATTATTAACCTTTATTGTAGTTAGATGCACTGCAGGTCCTCCAATAGATTATAGGTCCCTTGTAAGAGTATAAACTGTTTTTTCATTTTCATCCTTGCTGCTCTGACAATGCTCCACACATAATGCCTCCTATATAGTCCATATGCTAACTCTATATGATGACTCAAATGTCACCCAAAGGCACTAAACATTAGCATCTCAAAAAAAGTGTGATTTGCCTTGCACTTTTCACATTATTGATACACTTGAGTTTTGAGTTTCTTTCTATCCATGACCTAAATTTTCCAAGCTCTAGGTCAATTCACAGATATTACAAAAATCAAATTTAATTTTATGATTTAAGGATACTTTGTTATAACACCCTTTTATTTGATGTTACTAGACATATTTTAATAAAAGTACAATAGTAAGACTGTAACAAAAGGATGGCAATACTGGAAGGTGTATGACTTAGATAAGATTCGCCATAGGAAAGTAGAGCAGCTTTAGTATACACACAGATGGATAGGAAACCAACAGTGAATTGAAAAATGCAAAGTTTTGCTCACAAGGTGACCTGAGAGAAAGGCAGTCAGTGGGGGTGAAGATTTTACTGGTTTAATAATAAATAGGTATACATAAATAATTAGTTTGTGACAGTTTTAATGACAACCCAGCCATGGGAGAAGATAAATCTACATATTGAAAGAAAGCAGTTAAAATGTTGACTTGCAGAATGACAGAGGTAAAGAGGATACATGTAAGTGGAGACAGGCAGCTTGTCTAAATATGGCTAATATTAAATACAGGTGATTATAGCATTTGAAATTGAAATTACAAATAATCTCTGATTCACTTATTTTAAAATTTCCAAGTCCCCTCAGCTGCATATTTCACCAGGTGCTGGTGCAGTAGGAACAACAAGCGTATCCAATGATTTAAAAATAACATTCCCGGGTGTCACCTGATGTCACTCCAGATAAGAAATGCTGTTCCCAATCAGAGAGAACACTCTCTGGTATTCATCCTAACACCTCCCAAACCTGTACTACATATTTGTCATGCATTTTTAAATAATCTTTTGGATCTCAAACATATTAAATAGATTAAGCTTTTTGAAAATTGTGAACACAGAGAAGAAGTGGAAGAAATGGAATGCTTTGCTTTTAGAAAACTTATGCAGGTACAGAGTTTTTTGTTTTTTTGTTTTTTTTTTCTTCTCATGACCAGGTTTAAACTAAAGATGTTTTTATTTTTTTCTTCCAAAACAGTACAAACTGAGTCAAATTTTAGTGTAGTATTCATGACTTTTTGGTCTTCAGAAAGATATTTGAGCCTCACCCTTTCAGGCTACTCAGGTATATAGACTTCTAAATATATCGGTTCAGATTTGGGGAAGTAAGCAAACATTTATCAAGGCACTCAGGCAAGCAATGTGCTAAGTGCTTTGTGTGCATTTACTTTTCCCAATACAAGTCCTATGAGGAAGATATTTTATCTATTTTACAGATAAAGTAACTGAAGTCTGGAAAGGTTAACTTGATTGCTCAAGATCAAAAAAGAGACTCAGCAGCAAAAACAGGATTGGCTCTTAGAATTCTCTTAAAAGCACATGCTTTTCTATTTATGAACCTAAATTTCTCCATAAGGGTTGTTTCACAAATTTATGTGAAATAAATAATGATATAATTTTTAAAATGCATTGATATCACATCTCATTGCCTCCCCCCGCCAATTCTACTTTATAGTCTGAAGATAAGGAATCAAATCACAAACACATTTATTTTTATTTTTCAAATCACAGATTGGATTTCTTGAGGCTCTATACAAAAACAAATGGGCTTATTTAATATGTTGCATACCACATTCACTATTCATTAATCTCAAAATGAACTAACTTGACTAAATTTACAATAGTTCCAGTTCTGTACTGTCCAGAATATTTGGGGGGATCATAGACAGAGATTCCCTAAAAGCGTCAAGCAATTTTCAGTGAGAAATGTAACTGACAGGCTCCTAAAAGATAAAACACAAAATGGCAGAGATAAATGAATATGAAATATTTGGTAACACACCATAATTATTGTGATGATTCTAATACTTTCTTCCAACCGCCCTTGAAGGTCATGGAAATGTGGAAGAAAAATAGAAAATAAAAGGAAATACTAGATGGAAAAAAATCTTGTACTACCATAATGCTATTTTATTTAAAAATTTTTTACATTTATTTATTTTTTGAGAGACATAGAGAGACGGAGCACAAGTTGGGGAAGGGCAGAGAGAGAAGGAGACACAGAATCTGAAGCAGGCTCCAGGCTCTGAGCTGTCAGCACAGAGCCTGACGTGGGCTCAAGCCCACACACCGTGAGATCATGACCTGAGCCGAAGTCGAACGCTTAACTGACTGAGCCACCCAGGCGCCCCTACCATAATGCTATTTTAGAAGTTGTCAAAGGAATGGGAAACTTGGGTGTTATTAAGTCAGAAGAAATACCAATTACTTCATTTTGATATATTTGATGATCATGTTAGTCTACTGAGACCATTGTGAAACTAGACTTTCGTCTCTTGGCATTTTGACAATGGCTTGTAGCATCATTATCCATCAAATATGAAGAATAGTGTTATTTTTCCTCATTAACTAATTAGTAAATTTAAAAAGATAATGAATTACTAATTACTGTATTAAAGGGGAATATTTTTAGAAGTCTTTTAGCTACACCTCCCCATCCCATTTGATGTTAGTATTGTCCCTTAGACCATCCTTCAGTTTGGTCATTTTCACTGAGACTGCCAGTCAGTTTTACACCAAACCAGGCTGTATTTTTCCATCTTGCACAGTTTTTCTCAGGTGTTGCCAACTTCACTGCTGAGTCCATATACATCAAGGTGACTGTGTTTCCCTGAAACTAAAAGTGTCAAAATAGCAAATTAGGCAATATGATATGATATAATAAGCTAAACTCATGCTGCCTCCATTTTACTGAACAAATAAGAGATGCCTTTCTTGAAAAATAGATGGTGGAGACAAGAGATTACCTCCAAATCTAGAGAACTATGGGATCCTGCTTTAATTTATACTGCATTAAATACTAGGGAGACCTTGATTGTAAATCTTCTTAAATCTGAAATGATCTCTTCTTGTCTCCTCCCCCCTTTTTATTTTTCCTACATTCAGTTAGACACTTGAGTTTTCCAGAAAACCATAGGTTTCTGCATTTCCCGGGGACAAATCCTTAATAGAGGGCTTTAAAACCAGTTACTAATAGCTTGGTGAATATGTTACCTAATTTTTACAGAGAGGTTGGTGAAAAGAGAGATATTATGCATGTGTGAACTGACATTTTGAAGTGGAACTCTGCAAGCTCTTTTTCATAAAATTATACAGTATATATATACTGTCTAGCTTCTATGTTTTGGGGACATTAGAATTTAAATAGTTGGATTTGAAGTCATAACTATGTTTTTATAATATTATTTTAATGGAGAAATATTCGCCAAATGATAAAGAACATATTTGTAAATTACTTTTGGGTCTGTAGCCTATTAATACTTTAAAACAATTTTCATAAGTGTTTTATTTCTAAATGATATTTAAGGCACTCGTGCATAATTTGAGAATTGCCTATATAGAGATTAATTTATAATGATTGATCCTTTGATATGATAAACCTAGTATTTCAGCATGACAAAAAGCTACAAAATATGAACTCAAATATACCAATGTTAGGTAAATACATAATTGCTCTGGTGGTTATCTCATTCAACATCTCGGTAACAAGAGCAAATAAAGGAAGCTTTATAGATGTGCCCTTCCAAACAGATTGATTGAGTTTATCTTGCTATAAAGCTTAATTTTATAATCATCTGTAGGATTTTAACTATATATCTTATTGTGTATGTCAGAGATAATTTTTAATGGGCTGCCAAACATAAAAAATAGATTGTCTTCGTATAAAAGGCAGAAAAATGTAACAAAAAGGTAAAATACCAATGAAATTTTATTATAAAGAGAATTATTTTCTACTTTTTTTCAAAATGTGCTTTGCTCTATCTGTTACTTGAATTATCTAATCTCACTTCCCCTGGAAGAAATGTTTATAACTTAATTAAGTGACAATATATTTTCCTTATACTTATATATTACATAATATTGAGATTCTCTAAAAAGTGAATGAAAAATTAAAGTATATTCACCTAAGATATTAAGTGATTGTTCACAGATCAGAGTACTTAAAAAATAGTGAATAAAATAGCTCATATGAAAGTGTTCATTTACTTTACATATATCTTAATTCCATACTTCTCACAGAATAAGCATACAATTATAAAATAACTATTTGCTGATGTTTATTTGATAAAGCCATAAAATCAACATAGCCAACTTCATTAATGCAGGGATAGAACCGAAATTAAGATAGAAAAGGTATGTCATTAAAGATTCATGTGAAAAATACTAAGGAATGAAGTATGTCAGCACTTTGCATGTAAGGATATCTTAATCCACACACACACAAATGAAGTTAAGTAGTATCTATTTAAAACTAAAAACAATTTTATTGTAATTTGCAAATGAAAGTGGACTTCTTTTAGGAAATATTAATACTAATGTACCTATATTTACATATTAAATCTGTGGGGCTTTTCTTTTAAATAAAAGCAAATAGTCTTTCTCTGCATGAAAATATTAGAACACTTAATACCAACAAGACGCTAGCAATTGTTGAAAACAAATTAGAACAGAGAAATCATAGATATTTAAGGAATCACTATGGCTATTTAATGTTCTCTTTGTCCTTGTAAACTTGACATTTTCAAATTATAGCAAGCTGTCTCTTTCTAAATTTTCAGGAAAATAAGTAATAGTATTTAAGTACCATGACAAGTATAAATGGAATTGAAAAGACATTATTTAAATATAATGACAATAGAATGTTATTCCATTTTCAGAAGACTATTTCAATCAATGATAAGAAATTGCACTTAAATATTTATATAATTTTAAAAAATTGGTCAAGTTTTCTTTTCTTTTTAAAGAACCTTGTTGTGTAATTGGAAATTAGGTATCTATAAATCAAACATTTGCAAATAATTCCATCAAAACAGAATGCTTTTTGCAATAGCTTGCTTTCTTCATGTCTTTGGTCATCAGATAACAAAAATTATTTTGTTTGTTAATATAATGCTTTATGAAATATAGCAACAGATTATGCATAATGCAATGTATTATTTTCAAAAATAATTATAAAAAAGGAAATTGTATGGTAGCTTGATGTAAATAGAAGTTCACTTGGAAGTAAGTCATATTTTAAGCGTAGCCCAATATACTATTAGAACAATATAAAAATAATTTAGAGAAGAAACAAACAACTCCTCAGTTATTTAAGATTAGAAAAGGTATCTAGAATACACAGGCAAGGAACCAAACTATAGTGACACAACATTTTTGGTGTACCTTGCTCTATTTTCAGCACTGCATCCCAAGTCTAGTACAGAGGCCATCAGCCTGGTAGTTAAGTTGTATCATCACATTGTAACCTCTGAATATTCCAGGTAGCCCTTCAGAGATAAGCAAGGAAAAGGTACTAATATTATGAGGTAGCTGGGGGCAGACAGATGTAAAGTGTATATAATAATGGGTGTTTTATACAAAAGTTATGTGCTATTAGGCAGTGATGGCTATTTTTAAAATCATAATTTAAATTACTACTGGCAATAGAGGACTAAAACCTGGTTACCCTGTCCGTGCAACTTAGTCTACCTTATCTCCCAGTTGAAACTTATGGAAATATGAGATTTAAAAAGATTTAAAAGATTAAAAGCAATGATTAACTTGAATATTAAGGATATAATTATGTAAAATTTAAGATTATTTTATATACACTTTAAAAGCTATCCCAACAGCAATATGAAAAATAATATAAAGTGAATAAGAGAGGTATTATAGTGGTGATTTTGAATTACTGATAACAAATAATAATATAATATCAGGTGTGCAGAAAGGAATAGTATTGTCTAACACTCCAAACACAAAGAATTCATATATTTACATGAAGTAGAAACAGTGTTTCCTAATCAGAGAGCTTTCTTGTGTTGCTTTGTTTTGCTTATTTTTTAATTTTTGTTTTGGAAAATTTAATATATTGAGAAACTCAGCCACTCCTGAATGTAATGCCCTAAGAAGCAGTCTCCAAAAATACACTGACCTTGCCATAACCTAAAATGTTCACTTCAAAACTGTTCAATTCAAAACAGGACTGCACTTGCTATATCACAGTGCTACCAATAGTAATTTAAGGTAACTGTCACTTTAAAAGTAGCCATCAACCCTGCCTAAATATACATTATTTTTATATAAAAACTCTAGTATCTTCTTTCAACATATATTTCCCAGAGATCTAATACAGGGAATAAGCCTTAAAAGCAACTACATTTTTCTGTTATGCTACTATGAAAGAAAATTGTAGTCATTAGTCAAAAAAGTGAATAAAATTGGTTATATACTACAGAATGATCTTGATATTGATTTTTAAAAATATTCTTATAACCTGCATGATAACAAAACAACTACTGTTCACAACCTTACCTGTATAAAGAAGCTATTTTCCATTTGAAAAACATTATATACTTGTCAGTTAAAGAAAGAGTATATTGGGGCGTCTGGGTGGCTCAGTCGGTTACACGTCCGACTTCAGCTCAGGTCACTATCTCGCAGTCCGTGAGTTCGAGCCCCGCGTCAGGCTCTGGGCTGATGGCTCAGAGCCTGGAGCCTGCTGCCGATTCTGTGTCTCCCTCTCTCTCTGACCCTCCCCCGTTCATGCTCTCTCTCTGTCCCAAAAATAAATAAACGTTAAAAAAAAATTAAAAAAAAAAGAAAAGAAAGAGTATATCGGCCAAGAAGATTTTAGTGGCTGGGATTGTAATAGAACTAGAGACATGATATTACTGTAATACAGCCACATGTAATCTGACACAAATGAATTCTTTTAAATTTATCTTAAAATTTGTGGAGTTTTGAGTGAGTAGGTATGCATATGAAATAGTATTATTAGCCGTAGGTATTAATAGTTATAATAGAGACTGATAAAATTAAAATTGTCATATATTTGTTTAATAAGTCTCAAACTTTAATCAATAGGTTTTAAAAGTAAACTCTTACTAGAAATCCATATAGGTATTCCAACAAAAATACTAGTATTTTTTTTTTAAAGATGTTGCCTGTGAGCCTCAGGCAATTTCTAGGTCTTTTTTAGTTCCTGAGATTTCAACTGAGAAAAGTGCCAATTAGTTCCAATTTTGATGATGATATTCATGATGTGGTCTCTAATGTAACATAATTTGGAGGGGGAGGGGCTTGGTGACATGCTTCCTCAGGACATAGACAAAGATGAATATACTCAGCATTCTATACCACTGTCTAAATGTGACATGGTCTATCAATGCCAACACATTTAAACAGAAAGTGAAAATAATCCATTATTTTTATGATTTTCTCTATAACATCAAACATATAGTTTATATCTGACTATCTCAGTCTGACTAGTTGAAAATTTAGGGTATATGTTTGTAGTTTAATGACAACAGTTATTGGCTATATTGGCCATGTTAACGAAAGTAATAGTCGTATTAAATTTAAGTCTTCTAAGGTAAAATCATATCTGAATCTGTATTCAGTCATTGGGACTTTATTTTGAGGAAGACATTGATAAAATAGGACAATGATCAGAATGGTTAAGTAACATTATAGGAAGAATGATCAGAGTTACTGAAAAGTTCAAATTTAAGAAGAGAATAGTTGGTTAGGGAAAGTACATTAAAAAAAATTTGAATACATTGTTCTTTGGATGAAAATCTAACCTGAGTCTATAAGGCATAAGGAATAGCTAAGGTCATTGGGTGGATATAGATAGAATTCTCTGAAAATTATAGCTATCTGAAATTAGAATACCTTGTCATTGCTAAATGTCTTCAAAGAGTGGATGATGCAACCTGCCTGGGAGATTGTAGGAGAATTCATGCTAGGAGTAAAAAACTGGATGAAGCTTCCTCTAGAGACTCATATAATTTTGATGTTCTGTAAATTTAATAACTGAACTATTTCTTTGTGATAAACTTCTCCCAAATGTTTCAATGTTTTCAGTGTTCAAGACAGGACTTATTAAGGTGAAATGTAAGAAATTGCCAGTATTGTAAGTCCAGAGTGGTTGAATAGCAGCATTTCATGTGGTTCATCTACATCCATAGTTTCCTAAGACAATTCTCCAAAAGAAGATAGGTAAAATTTAACAAGAAATCAATATTTTTTCTTGACTTAGTTAATGATGAAAAACTATTTAGAGGCCTAAATTATTGAAAGATTTAGTGATGAGATAAAAATGTACATATACTGCTGTTTTTCATCTTTGTTTTTGTATTTTGGTGAAATTAATTGCACGGACTTGGACTCGGTTGGAATACCAGTTCAGTCCCCTGTCACTTTGTGGCTGTGGTAGTCTTGAGAACACTTTCTGACCTCTGCAGGAACTCTCCTATGACCTCAGGCTCTATGCTCTGAAATACATCCTTGTGGTTAGCGTTAAGTCACCATTACCCGTTGACTGATACCAGCCAGTGACTAAACACGATAGGAATATTAAGACAGGCCCACTCTGGAAAGATATAGGACTCTTCTGATGACTTGAAGGATACTGGATGGCTTTGCCAAAGTTTCTTTAGAATTGCATTGCATTCTAAAATGCTTCCACTCAACTTGCCTTCCTTCCCTCTTTCCTTCATTCAGGATAGTCCTGCCTCACAATCTGACAGTCCCAGCCTCTAGTAGCTCCTGGCTCTTTAACACAGGCATTTTCTCCTATAAAGCTCTTGTATATGTAATTGTCTCTTAGCATCTCCTTCCTGGAAGGTCTGAAATAATAGGTCATTTGGAGCCTTCACATTTTATTCAGTTTATTCATCTATAAATTGGAGATAATATTACCTAATTCACTTGGTTAAGATGATAATTAATGATATTATCTATGAAAATATAGCCTATTGCTTATACAATGCTTATACTTATTATTATGCTTTAGCCAAATTGGACAACTTACTATTCACTGAGTATTTGGGTTCCACCACTGTTGTTCAAATTTTTCCTTCAAATTAAATTGCCTTCTAGGAGTGCCTGGGTGGCTCAGTAGGTTAAACCTGATTCTTAGTGTTAGCTAAGGTCATGATCTCACAGTTCGTGGGTTTGAGCCCTGCATAGGGCTATGCACTGTTGGCATAAAGTCTGCTTGGGATTCTCTCTCTCTCCCTTTCTCTCTTCTCCTCCCTCTCTCTTTCTCTCTCTCTCTCTCTCTCTCTCTGTCTCTGTCTCTGTCTCTCAAAATAAATAAACTTAAAAAAACCCTAAATTTCCTTCATCATCTACATATATCTAATTCCAATATCACTTATTAGAACAATCATTATGGTCATTTATTTCATAAAACTATCAAAATTAAATTTTTGCTCTTCAATACTACTCATACAAAAAAATATTTTCATTTGAATGGTCATTTATTCTTTAATTTTCCTAAGCCCCATTCTGGATAGAAAATGTTATGGGGTCTGGGTCTCTGTCTCATCCATATTTATATTCCTGGGAATTTGGCACTAAGGGTATTAGTCAATGTTACTCAATGGGCTCATATGAAGTAGAAATTGGCACAGAAAAAGATCGGCTTTTTCATTAAGTGCAATGAGAAGCCATTTATAGATTCTAAGCGGGGATTGACAAAACAGGGTATGTGTTCTATACTGACTGCAATTGGCAGTCTGTGGAGAAGATATCGGGGTTGAGATTTAAGGTCTGTTCTGAAACTGAATGTTGAATTTGTAATGCCAAAGATGTATAGCTGCCTTTTACCTATTAGCACTGTAACTTACTAATCATGCATTGTTTCTCTTTAGAAGCAGTCACTCCATTATTTTTCCAGTATTAATAAGTAATCTGTAAGCTAACCTGAGCTATTAAACTGATGAGAAAGACATCTGAGTTTCAGGAAATAATGACCATTTCTATATTTAACCCAGATCAGTCGCTATGATGTTGGAAATCAACTCAGACTGGCAGTAGCAGAGATTGAGCAGTGGAGTCTCATGGGGGATTCCCTTCCTTAGGCCCTGGCCTGACCTGGCCTGATAAATGGCATATTTAAAAAAAAAAAGAAAAAAAAAACCTACAGGGTTTATTTTCTCTTCTTTAAATCTGCAGGATTTATTTCTTGCTTTCTCCTCAAGGAGTATATTTATAAAGGAATTTTAGGCACAGGTGTATGGTGGTAGGCTTCAGAGATTCTGGTATTTGTTTTAAATACCATAATTTCATTATTTGGATGGATGTGGCTCTGTGGACTATCAAATATGAAGGAATAAGAACACAAGCAGATTCCAAAGCTAAGCCTAAATGACGCCGCCTCAGATTATCTATGGTTCTTATTTCCTCCATTAGCGCAAGTAATCGAGTGTTTGAATTTGAAAGTGCAAGTTTATCTCTTTGTTCCATTATAGATAATAAAAGTGACCTATGTGAGGATATTAGATTGGTGATTTTACTTAGTATTCACCTTATGCTTAGAAGGTGTGAAATTGTTAACTCATTCAAATTAAGTCATTATCCAGTTATGTAACAAATAGACTTGTGCTTAAAAAGCTTAACTAAGCAGCTGCAGAGAAAAAGGAGCAGCTCCATCAAATGCTCCAGGAGACCCTTTTTACTGCTGTTTTTTATTTTTACGTCTCATTAACAGTAGTATTAACTATCACATACTCCTTGTATAGAGGAAACTGGGAGAAATTAAACATTCTGCATAATCCTCTTAAAAATATTTTAAGGAGAAGAAAGAGTTGGGTTTTTTTGTTTGTTACTTGTTTTTTAATAATCCATAGCCTCCTGTCATGGTGAACCTTCTTGTCACAAAATAGGCATATACACGAGGAACTGGGGAGTATTACTTTGCTAGGGCTGTCATAACAAGATACCACAAACACAGTGGCCTATTCAGCAGAAATTTTTTTCTCACAGTTCTGGAAATGAGAAGTCTGAAATCAATGTGTTGACAGGTTTGGTTTCTTTTGAGGCCTCTCTTCCTGTTTTGCAGGTAGCTGCCTTCTCACTGTGCCCTCATATGGTCATCCCTCAGTCTGTGTGTTGTCTCTGTCTTAACCTTTGAAAGAACACAAAAATCATATTGGATTTGGGCCCACCCATATGACCTAATTTTACCTTCATTATCTCTTTTTTCCCCATTAATTTTACCTTAATTATCTTTTAAAAGGCTCAATCTCCAAGGTAGCCACATCCTGAGTTTTGAGAGACTAGGATTTAAACATGTGAATTTTGTGGGGACACAATTCAATTTATAACAAATAGAAATTTTTTTCATCTCTTATGTGCATATTTTTCTGTATTTGAAAAATATCCCTAATTCATAGAAAGAAGAGGCTCTGTAGTGGAATCAGATGTGACATTGTTGCCTTACTTCCATAGCTACTTGTTTTCTAAATTTTAGAGAGCTACGTAGAGTGTATTGAAACATGCAGGTCACCAAGACAAGATCAACTAGGAGGAAATGAAGAGGATGGATATAAGAAAGGGAAGAAATATGAATTCAGGGATGGGCAAACAAGTGAAAACCTCTAAGATATTATAGTCAACATTTTGCTTCCTGGGTTCCATAAAGGACACAGAGGTAGGATATTACTTTCACAAGGTTTATTGACCAGTTACAAAAAAAAAAAAAAGTAGACATGAGGAGCTTTTGTTACTCTTTGAGCCCAGGTTTCTAAAAAAAACATGAGTAAAAAAGATGTCATTATGTCTCTTTCTAACGGTAATAATGACCAAGGGTTTTTTTCTTTAATCTGGAGCATATTAGAATATTTCTTAATTCTACCTTTCTGGGTCCCCCTTTTTTGTGGTATTATGCTTCAAAATTTTTTCTGTTTGGTTTTTGGAGCTTTGTCCAATGGGAGCATGAAATGCTGTTTTATTGGTCAAAATACCACAGAGCCACTAATAGATATTATAATGAACTATTTTAAAAACTGTTAGAGAAAAGCACATACAGATACAATATGATCTTAATAAACTCAGAAGGATTTCTAGAAAATACCAAAGCAGAACTTTATAGAAAAGATTGTATAAATCATGCAAACTTGCATACCATTTTAGGGAACTCTCCTCTGAGCTTGTATTTCTCTCCGATATTTAATAGCAATAGAACATTGCACAGTCTCTTTCTTGTAATCCATTACTTTAAACAATATGAAAAAAATACAAGCCACAGACTGGGAGAAACTATTTTCAAAACACGTATTTGACAATAAACTTGTATCCAAAATATACAAAGAACGATTAAGATTCAATAAGAGAGCAAACAAACTATCAAAAACTTGGGCAAAAGATCCGAATAGACCTATCACCAAAGAAAATATATGGATTGCATATAAATATATAGAAATATACTTGATACTGTATTTCTTCAGGGAGCTGCATATTAAAACAACAGTGAAATGCCACTATATTTTTCTAAGAAGGCTAAAATTGAAAACACTGACCACACCATTGTCAGCAAAGATGTGAAGTAACAGAAATCCATTGATTGCTGGTGGGAATGCAAAATGGTACAGCTACTTTAGGAGGCAGTTTGATTCTTTCTTAGGAAAGCTAAACACCAATTTACTATATAATCTAGTGATTATACTCCTAAATCTCTACCCAAATTAGTTGAAAATTTATGTTCACACAAAAACCTTTGCACCAGTGTTTATACAGCTTTACTCCTAATTGCCAAAATTGGAAGCAACCAAGATGCCCTTTAATAATTGAATTTATAAACAAACTGATGCACCCAGTATCCGATGAAATATTATTCATTGATAACAAGATAGGAACTATCACGCCACAAAAACACATCGAGGTACCATAAAAACATGTTACTAAGTAAAAGAAACCAGTCTGAAAATGCTACTTATGGTATGATTCCAACTGTATGACATTTTGGAAAAGGCAAAATAATAAAGACAATAAAAAGATCAGTAGTTGGTAAGGGTTCAGGGAGAGGGAGGGATCTGTCTCTGTTTCTTTCTCTCTCTCTCTGTCTCTTTCTCTCGCATTCACCTTAATCTATAATCTGTGACCAAGAGAGATGAAGGCCAAATCTCTAAACTGAAAAAAATAGTTACATTAAAGTTTGAGATGAAAGTAAATATTGGATCCTTCATGTGGATGGCTCTTTGACATTTCCACTGTAATAACACTGAACACTTTCTGACCACAATCATTTGCTATATTGCTTTTTGATCAGCTGTTGCCTGCCATCATGGAAGTTTGAGTGACATTTGATATCCTGGAATATGCCTTGGAGTCATTGAGTGATGAAAAGACCTGTACTGCAATCCTAAATTCTAATTAATTATGAACTCTACTGGAATGGAATATTAAAACAAACAAACAATAAACACATAATGTCCTATGAAAATTGACTATTAAGTGTCCATGCTATACTTTGATGCAAGAATTATCAATTGCTAGAATGATAAATTGCAAAACACAAAATTGATATGCTCTTAAAAGTACTGCTTGACTTTATTCCCTCCTTTCTATAATTGGTATAGATATTTACAGAAATTTATTTCTTAAGGTACATTTTATAACAATTGAATTAACTTCCTCAAAAGCCGTATTAAAATTTTCACTGCAGTTTCATTACAATATATATTATTTTAGAGTATCATCTCATCCATGACAAAATCTGTCTAAATTTATCATTTTAAATATCATTTATAGATATTTTCTCCTCCCCTTTCTTTTTGCTGTTTTGCATGTGTAATGCTATCTCTGCTATCTCCAGTTATATTCTCTATTGTATTTTCTGGTAGGTCATTAATGGTGTAAAAGAGTAAAGCAAGTTTTTAAAAGTTGATCCTGTAGACATTCATGCTGAAAATTCTTATTTGTTCTCTACAGACTCTGTTGGACTGTACCTGTAGATGTTTTGGGCGTGTTGACCTGCCTCAGATGCTGTTGTCTTTCTAGCCACATTAGGTTTTATTGCTACCCTGTTGTCACCCACTTGAAACCTAGCTGGCAATGGAAGGTCTTTTGTTATGTTGCCTCATGATAATTCTGAGGCTGGATGATGTTATTCCCAGGGCATTATGGGTGAGAAAAAAATGAACAACTCAGACTTGCCCCAGCTAGTCATCCATCTCTAGTGCTAGCTTTCTACTGGCCTCGCTACTGCTTCTCCCCATAAAAGATCAAATACCTCTTTTACCTAAGTTTTTCTTACGTATGTTACTATAACTTATTAGGGTAATTAATCTTCCTCACTTCTGTAGCATCTCTTACATTGTAATTGGGACAGATATTAAGAGGTCCATTCTAGGCATAACTAACTATACAAAGTGAGCAGAATATGGGGTTCCTGGGTGGCTCACTCATTTAAGCGGCCAACTCTTGATTTCTACTCAGGTCATGATCTTGTAGTTCTTGAGATTAAGCCCACAACAGGCTATGCACTGACAACATGGAGTTTGCTTGGGATTCTCTGTCTTCCTGTCTGTTCCCCTCTTGTGCTCATGTGTTCTCTCTCAAAATAAGTAAAATAAACACAAACAAATAACGACAACAAAAAGTGAGCAGAATAATTGAATAAAAGTGTTGGTGAGTTTTCTTTTGTGGTATCAAAATTCTATTAAAATATTTCATTTGCATATTTTTCTAAGATTTAAAGAACATGTAGACTTGCAAAATCAATTCCAAAAGATGAAAATAGATGTTTCTAACATTTAAGTACACTTTTAAACTCCTTTTGAGTTGGAGGATGAGATTGTAGTTTAATTAATTTACAATAAAATCATTTCTATATGATTTATATAATTTGGGGACATGTGAATGGAACCCTTATATACCTAACAAGCTATGCTACAAATGGGTCCTCCCTACCAATCAGCTTTGCCTCTTTCTCTACACACATATTCATGTATTTCAAGGTGTTAGTAAATTCTGTGTAAGAGAATCATTGGTGAGGTTGATGTAAGTATAGAAAGAGACCTCAACTGACAGAGTCTTTAACAGGAAGCACTGTAGAAACAAAAGCAATAGAAGATAATCCCTTCTTTTAGGAGATGAGCTTCTGGCATGAGTGAACAACACAAAATGGGTTCTAGACTCTTAAGCAACTTCAGATATTTATATAGAACATACTATCTTAACTAGGCCCTTAAGCATTATTTGTTAAATGGATAGCTAATATTTATTAAGCAATATTTGATGAAGGCTGTTATGCCTGTTTTGAAGACTAGGCTAGTGGCTTATATTTTACTAAGTAACTGTTCCAGTTCACACAGCTACCACCAAGGCCACACAAATATCAATGATCAGAGATTAGTATTCAAACTCAGGCCAGCCAAACTCCAGAAAATCAAAGCTTTTAACTACTAGATGCCAGAATGAAGGGAATGAAGGATGTTGGAAGGCTGAAATGAACTCTTAGGAATAATTATAAATATCTATTAGGTTTGAATTTGCCTCTATGTATTAGAAATATGTATATAAATACTATATGATTTCAGTGATTTGTGGTTTAAAAGTATTTCTACAAAAAAAATATCCTTATGGAGCATATTCCCAGTTTCACAGGTGAGAATTTGGGATGTTTATCTGTGTTACCTCACAGTCATGGCAACCATATTCTATATATAATGAAAAAACTTGATTTTTCATTATATCAGGCTTGAGAAGTACCTTATAATTAATAACTTAAAAAATGGGCTGATTAAATTAATTCCACTGTATATACATTATAATGTATATACATGGTTTGCATAGAAATAGTACAAACTCTAACCCAGAATAATTACATATCAACTTAATTCTTCATCTCTCTTTTAAATTTGGTTTTTGCAATGTAACTATTTTTCTAAAAATAATATAAATTTTTATTGGAAGTAAAGTCATTTGCTATCATGTTTTGTTAGCTTCTAGAGGAGAGGGAAAAAAAACTCTGTAACTTTCCAGAATTCTCCTGAAGATTTTACCAATTTGCCAAAATTTACATACTAGACAGGAATAGAATCTCATTTTTAGTGAATATATATTAAACTACTAATTTCTGTAAGTTATTTTTCACTGCTTATGTCAAATTTTGTATTTTCAGCCCAAATCATTTCCATCATTTTAATGCTTATTTACAGCAGGAAAAAAGTGGTATAGAAAATATCCTAGAAAAAACAGTGTGGTCTCAGACCACTGAAGGATAGCAACTTCTAGTGGTTCAGTTATGGAGGTTGGAGAATTGAAATTACAGTTTCCCTTGGGATAACTTGTCTTTCCTCTGAGCTCTTTGAGTGTGAGAAAGGCCCAAAGGGAAAAGTCAACTAGCCAGATCAACAGCGTAGATGACAGTGAACAAATGCTTTACTAGAACATTTGTCTTAATGAAGTAATTTAATAAAATATTGTTTAAGGTAGTGTATTTGAAATAATAAGATGCTTTGTTCAAGTAACTAAATTGATTATTTCCTGACAGATTTATTTTTTTCAAGTTCGTTGTCATAGAAAGTAAAGACCTTCTTCAAATCATAACAGAGTAAAATTTTCAAATACAATTTACTTTGCAGAATTGTTGTGTGTGTGTGTGTGTGTGTGTGTGTGTGTGTGTATAAAGTATAAAGCAACAAAGAAAGGGCCTTTTATATCATGATGTTCCTTGAGTATATCATGAAACATTAAGCATTTTTAATACTAACCATTATCTTTCTTTCTTCTCTCTCTTTCTCTCTCTTTCATAGGTGAGTAACTGAAGGTTAAAAATCAGAATTCCTGGATATGAAGTATTATGTGCTTTTTTATTAGTGTCCTGTGGGTAAGTAAAGAAATAGACTTGGCTTAAGCACCAGATTGAATGCTGAATCATGCAAAGATATAAATTTGTGAGCTGTGGCACTCTATCACTGGGAGTCTTGATCAAATATTTAAAAGCTATTTGACGTTAGACACATGAGTATTAAGGGGAGAATATTTTCTTTTTCTTAAGGTTTGTAATTGTGCCATTCAGAACTAGCATGTAAGTTAGAGTGCTTTATACTTGAATGACAGTGACTTGCTTTGACATAGCTATTGTCAGTGGGTATTATCTCACATGGAAAATTGTTTAAAAACATAAATGGAGGCATGATTTTGACTATTTCAGCTACTGACACTGAAGAGTCTATAAAATTGTGGAAAATAAAATTTCATTAAAGTGTAGAAATAAAGACTGTTTTACTGACTTGAGAGAAAATTTTAGAGTTTAGATTTTTAATCTTAGAAACAAGATGGACCTCATTTTTAACCAATGTAATATTAAAATATAGATCAAATGAATTACATTTAATGGTGGCTTGATATTTTAGAACATAATTTAAGAGAAAATGAATGAATCATATTATATTCTTAAAATTCTGCTAGAAAAACTTTAACATTACTTTATTAAAAGAGCTTTTGTAGAATTAGGAAATTGTTTTCTTTTGCCAGTCATTTTTTTAACAAATACTGAGATGGTCTAAGATATTTAAAGTATTTTAGATAAATGACTCCTTAAAAGTCATTTCAAAAAAGAAAATAACTCATAGTAAAATCCAAATGTCACAAAAATCTTATTTATTAAACATTAATTGTATTCATGGAGGTTATTAGTATACATTGAAATTTAGGTGCTGGAAATCTACTTTATAAAATTTAAATATTAGCTCCCTAAGATTTGATTATAGTATTAATAATTCATTTTATTTAAAGAAAATATTCCAAACAAAAATCGTTATAGTATAGATGAATGAGATTTCTGATATAATTGCATAATGTCATTTTTAAGGTAGTTTTTCTTTCCTTTTTCTTCTTCTTCCTCTGGTTTATTAGCATTCATAAAATGTGATTTTGGCTTTGCTATCAACTTTAAGTAAAATGATGATTAATATTTTAGGTAAAACTTTAAATAACTCTTAATGTTGCTTTATTGAATATATTATTGTATGTGGAAGTGAATGGAGGAGAAATAGGTATGTTTTGCTAGTTTTACACTTATAACTTGATGTTTCTTGGCATGATAAATGGTTTTTATCACGAGAAAGGCTACTTCTTGAAATGATCTACTTGTGATAGGACTATGTTTTTACTTTAGTTTGTGAAAATTATTTGTGAAGGTCATAGGAATTACTTTAACAAAATGTGTGTGGTGCTATCATATCTCCACTTCTGATATAATGGTTATTGTCCATAAAATATTTAATTACAGAAACATCAGTAACATACCTAATCTCATCAGACTAGGTTAATGGATCCTATTTTGGAGGCAATTAACAAGACAAAATGAATGGTTTGGGGATACATTCTAATAGGAAACCCATCTCTGAATTTGGTATAGCATTCTCAATGGGGCAAAGTTACTAAGTTATTTCTTCTGACTTAAGCTGCTTGAAAATCTTGTTTATTTTCTCAGTCTGCTAGTACACCTGGTAAAGACAATAAAGGGTTTGTTTTCAGTGGTAGATACATCTGTTATTTTCAAAATTGTCATCATTTTAATCACAATTCTTATTCATAAACAGTTGTGGGTAAAGTATCAAAATTAGATGAAGTAGCATAAATTTGGCGTATATAGAAAAGCAAACTAAGTATTGGGATTCAATAACCCCTTGTATTATTTGAGAATGAGTTTCTGGGCAACCATGTGTTTAATTGTAAATGTACAGATTTAACTTACTCTTGAGATTGGCAAAAAGCAGCAATAAAATTTTATTAAGCACCATAAACCTAAGAGTATGACCTCTGTGTAACATCAACAATAGTCCAGTGCTTGATAATAAGAGAATATTGAAAAGCAGATTAGCCTAGATGATAATAGGACATTAATTATTAAAGAAATACATGAGAAAACTTTGATTTCAGAAAGCATTCTGGCTTTATGAAAAGAAATACTCTGGGGAAAAGAATTACACTAAGCGTGTGATTTTTAAAAGAAAGCTTGAAGTTGAGTGCAATAAACAGGGGAAGTTAAATTCCTAAAATACCTTTCATTCAATGCAAATCCAACTTTTATTCTAAAGGTACTTGGCTTAAGAAATAGATTCCTAGAATAATATCAACTAATTGAATGTTCTTTACTGTTTTAAGAATGAATAAATATCAGGGGCACCTGGGTGGCTCAGTTGGTTAAGGGTCCAACTTTGGCTCAGGTCATGATCTCATGGTTTGTGATTTGGGGCCCCACATGGAGTTCTGTACTGACAGCTCAGAGCCTGATGCCTGCTTCATATTCTGTGTCTCCCTCTCTCTCTGCTCCTCCCCTATTTGTTCTCTGTCTCTCTTGGTCTCTCAAAAATAAATAAATGTAAAAATTTTTTTAAAAAGAATGAATAAATAATCACAGTTTAAATGTTCAGAAGGTAAAAAAAAAAAACCAGTTGATAAAATAATTTGTTAATTTTACCACTAAGTATTATCATTAAATTTAGTAAAGATATTTATTTTTGGTATGTATATATCATTTAAAAACTATATTATTTATGTTATTTTCAAATTTGAAATAAACCAAATAATATCCTCATCTCTTTTAGGTATATATTTTAATTCAAAAAAATTCATATTTCTGTAGAATTTCATTCTCTGAAGAAGCTAGAGAAATGTTGTACAACCAGAACTAATGTACAAGAAACTTCTTTAAAAATATTCACAATCCAATCTCCCTCTCTAGATCTTTCTTTTGCGTATTTTGTGAAAGGTGATTCAGCTGATAATAATAGAACATCTGCATGACCAAGATAACTTCCCTTAGTGAAGCATCTTATTTCTTATACAGTTAAGAAAATAAGTTCAATTTGAATATTTCTTATATAAAATTTGGGAGTCAGAGAGCCTTTATATAAAGTTTTTCTAAGTATTCTCATGAATAGTATAAACATTACGGTATAAAACTTTTCTCCACAGGCTCCTTAAATTTCTAGATTAAAAAGAAAAAATGCCTTACAGAAAATCAAGTTAATATCATTTAAGTCCTCTTTTTTCTATTAAGTTTAATGTGTTTATTTTCATTGTAACTGTTGCTTAGTGTTTTTTGTTTGTTGATTTGTTTCTTGTCTTTAGTAGAGGGGCAACTTTTTTTTTTTTTGGAGGGGTGAAAAGAACAGTATGGCCATATAATCCCCACTTTGTAAATAAGCTTGATTTTATTCTAGAAATAGAAACCTCATTGTTTAAAAGAAATCACTTCTCAGCTTTTCACAAAAAAATACCTTTATTGTTGCAAGTCTAACGACCATGTATTAAGACTATCACATATATTTATACTTTAAAAAAATAATCTAATAAATAATCAAATTATGAAATACTAAACAAATTTTGAGAAGATTTAAACTCACTAGAAATCGTTTGCTGTTGACCTTTTAGTCCTCTGAAGGTTTAATTACTTCTTAATCTCAGATGTCTAACATTCTCTTGTCCTTGTAGATACACTTGTAATTTTTTTTAATCATAATGTCAGAGCCTAAGTGAAATGGTACAAGATCACAGTTCTGACAGTTCAAATATGTTTAGTTCCTTCATAAAAAAAAAAATATTTTTGTTAGTGATACTCAATATTATTCCAACTCCCATATGGTCATTTCATTCTTTCTGTTTAAGTGATGGAATTTCTTATTCATAACTCTTCAAAAGACCTAAAATTGCTGTATGTTAATGACTCTCTTTTATTTAGAACAGAGTCATAATACGTGTTCAAAAACTGTATTTTGAATGATTTAAAATAACTCATATATTGGTACATTGAGACATCAATAAATAAGTGGATTAAAATTAAAAAGGAAATCTACCCATTCAGAAAGAATAGGTTTGAACTGTTCTACCAATTCATAAATATATAATTAGAAAGAGACAATTTGAGTTACAAAAAAGTAATTTTGATTTAACAAAGTTTTTTTTTAAAATATGTATATTATTTCTATTATGTTTCAATAGCATTGCATATATTTATTTTACATAGTTATTACATATTTCTGAGTGATTTGTTTAATGAATGGCATTTTCTAGAGTTCTAAATATTGTTAAGTGAAAAATAGTAGGCAGTATATATACTTACAGCCTGATGTAACTTGTTCTTAAAAGATTTCTTGAATTGTCCTCAGCAAAGTAAGATAATGTAGCTTAAGTTATAGTACTTACCACATAGGTATGTGCCCAACTGATTAGAAGGTCATTTCCAAAGAACTATCATTCATATATTACTGTTAAGTGGTACTTTATTACTGAAAGCACTAATTACTTGTCTGAAAGTAATAATACTTTGCATTTGTAAAGTACTTTATGCTCTTCAAAAATGATTTTGCATGCATTATCTCATTTGGTCTTGAAAGAGAGAGTCTGCTCATTAAATTGTCCAGATGGAGTGAGGAATCAGAGTATTCAGCCATAACTAATGTCCCCTCAAACCAAGGTGAATATATATCTGGTTGAGACCTGTCTATAATAAAGGAAGGGGAAAAAAATCAACATCCGCAGTTGTATTAGAATCAAAACTTGTGGGAATAGACCTACTGCCTTTTTCATGTATTTTTCATCATCCTTTCTTCTCAGGTCAGTTATTGTCAGAACAAAATTCAGATTACTATTTGTTCTGATAGATCAGATACAATCTTTTGTGTTGTTGTTGCTTTCATACTTAATGGGCAAATATTTATATAAAAATCATTATATAATTGATTATTTAAATCCATATATATTGTGTATCCATTCCTCTGATATTATTTAAAAAAGGAATATAGCAATTGAATGTTGTTAGAGATCAGAAGCTAAATGTTAGAGTATTTTCTACAATGGAGATTAATAATCTGAGTCTTTTATGGTACTAGGAAAAACTTTCCTACCCTAAGTATAAATTTTATTTTAAATATGTATAAAAGTCATTTTATGTATGAAAAGGTTGGGAACATGACTAATCATGCTGATGACTTTTTCAGTGTCTAGTTTATTATAACGAATACTGTAGCAAAAATCTCAGCAATATCCAAGGGCTTGTGTACTTGACTGAAGGATAATATCTCTCTTGGGTCCTTTGAATAAAGAGAGGTAAAACCTCAGCCAAAACCCTCGCATAGTAAAATAGTTTAAAATAAGCATCGGTTGAACTTCTCTGGCTCAACTTATTTAAACTAAATATGCAAATATTTTTATTTATGCATCTTTGACAGCTTCAGATTAAGTAATATTAGATAAAATTGTGAAGTTTTATTTCTGCTTTTTTAATAACCTTGCAAAAAAGAAAAGTATCTTAAAAACATAGTTTTTGCAGCAATACTTTGGGTTATGTTTATAACAATTTCACTATTATTTTTCATTAGTCCTTATTTCTCATTTCCTAAGCTGTGATTTAGAGCAAAAGCCCAAGTATACATCTTAAAATATAATTTAGTTCCTTGCCACTGCAGGCTGCCATCCCTATGTAGCTCTCCTGGTATGTCGGAGGTTTCTGAGGTCATTGATTCTATTGTATACACTTATTGAATAAGTCCTTCACTCCCACACTCACCACCATCCTGCTATGAAACTGTAATTTGGTAAAATATGGAAAACTATAGATGAAATATTGGTATGCTTTGGTACTTCTTTAAGAAGTCTAGCCAAGTGTTAGAATTTTGAAGATGGCTAGGGATAATGAATAGTTTGATTTTTCTTTCCTCATAAAGAAAATACATTTGGCTACATTCCTATTATTTTATCTATTTTACAAAAGACCAAAATAATACCAAGAGAGCAGTATTAGTCTCAAACCATTCAATAGCTGTTTCCACATCATTCTTCACAAGCAGGAGTCTTGCCAGAAAATCCGGACAATCCTCTACATAACTAGAGAAATCCAGGCAACCATAATGAAGTTGCCATGTGAACCATCAAAGAAAAATGATCCCAGAGTGCTTTTCATAAGTCTCAATCTGTGCTTTGTGGATTCAAGAACATGCAATAAAACTGTAAAACGATTAGAGAATCAAGTACCAGTTAAATAAGAATTCAGCCTGAGGGTGTCCTCTCCATCCCCCAACTGTCTACACATGTGGTCTCCCCACATCCCTCTAGGTGGTCTCCCTTGGAATATATCATTTGATAAACACTTAATGGTAAAGGACTCTGATATTCTAGTCACTTCTTAAACTTCTACTTTTCTACTTCAGATTTAATGGTAAATAAATCACTTGCATACAAAAGTGACTATTTATATAAATGTATTAGCTATAATATATTAAATGACATGGGCCCAAAAATGTGCTGTTTGCTTTCATTGCATTATATTCAGCTTCCCAAGAACCAAATAAGAGAGATGTTAATAACTTGTCTTCAAATAATAGTAGCTCACAGTGGTTAATTAAAAGCCAGAAATTACCTGGCTAGTAAGTGGCAATGAGGGGGTTATAATACAGATTTGTCTCATTCCAAAGCTTATGCTTTCCTCCTGCACGTGTGTTATACAATCTAGAAGCTTAAAGATTTTGAACAAAATTAGACTTGTAAGGGGTGTGTGTGTGTGTGTGTGTATGTGTGAAGTATTACTTTTCAAATTGTTCTAAAAGTTGTCATTGGTACTGAGGTATACTGAAAATATCACTGAATAATATAAGTTAAAATTAAGGGTCAATTCACACTTATTTGGGGTGAAAAAGAATCTCTGGAAGAATTGAAAAATATAAACTTTTCTGATATGAGGAGAGCTACTTTAATCATTAATCGGTTTGTAAGAAGCTGAGCAAATTTCTAGTAAACATACTTCAAAAATATAGCAGTAGTGACCAAACAGACTATACATCTGATCATTTCGTCAGAACATATTGAGAAAGAAATGATGGAATTCAATTCTTTACTTTCAGTAGGGTAGGAGACTCAGGTAAAATAACTTCTGACAAAGTTACTTCCACTTTAAATTGACTTTAGAGTTCCGAAATTTGCTTACTATTTATATTTTTATCCATGTTTGTATGTATGACTGAAAGAAATTTAATTTTTCTTTGATTTTTATTGATTATTGTGTTTTGTAATGAATTGATTTGTTACAAAATAAATTTAATTTATATTTTAATCCATTCATGATATATTGATGTTTAATAGGATCTGACTTTTTTAATACCTGATATAAAGAAATTGAGTTCAAATGGTTAAGATGTACCAATTAATAATGAGGAGACTATTATTGCAATTGATGTTGCACATAATACTAAATATGATAAAATAAATGGCATGACTAAAAACATGATTAATTTAAATCATATTCTGAAAAGGGTATAGTGAAAAGATAGACAAGTTTTCAATGATATTAAATTCAGTGTACTTCACACACCAAAAAAACCTACAGTAGAACAAGTATGTTGTTATATTAGCTTTTCTTATGTATTGTTAAAGCATAACAAAAATATTCATTCTAAAATTAATGAATGAGGAATTTAATGGGTCAAAATATGAAACCAGATATATGACTGATAATTTTTTCTATTTACACTGAAAGTACCACATGTTTAGTTGGAACAGTTTTAACTACAATAAAAATTGCTCTAAAACTTACAGAGGATTTCAGGAGTCTTAGTATTTGTTTTTATATTGAACAAATATTTAGAATTATAAAATAATACCAAAGAATTTGTCTTTTTTGTTAAAAAACCACTTAAATATACAATCATATTTTGTACTCAATTTAATGATATTTCTATAAATTAATGTAAATAGGGTCAGTAACTAGAACCTTATAATACAATTTCCTAATTATTTAGAAATTGGCTCTTCATTTTGAATAGTGTGCATTATGTTTGTTTTTGTATTTTATTCTCCTTTTGAAAATGTCAGGTTTCTGGAAAGTTTGCTGCTGCTGCTGATTTAGCCACTTTATTTTCTTCCTTTATCATGATGAGTAATTGAAAATGAATGGAAATGTATTCTTAATTAATTTAAATCCAACAAATACTTGCCAAGTATGTTTTATAATATAAAACTATAGTGGGTACAAATGGAGATGCTGGTGCAGTGTTTTATGTAAAACAGATATGATTCTTGATATGCATGAATAATTTAACATTGGTTTTATTCATTAGAGTTATTAAATTCAAGCAAAAATGCATATCTGTGTAACATTATAAAAATCTATCCTCTTATTCCAACATTTGAAAAATACTCAGTTTATCATATTTTACAACTCTTACTTGTTTATGGGTGAGTCTATTTTTCCAGCAAATATCTAACCTATCATAAAATAATGTTTTTAATATTTTAACATTAATTAGACCTTAATGTTTAAACAAAATGAAAATAATCTTTTTCATTACAAACACTACAGTTGCTTTCTAAATTTTTTCTCATATATCCATATCAACTCCCACACCATCTGCATTATATTTATTCACTTAACAAATATTTGTTCATTACTTAAATGTTTATTAATTGCCTCAATGGGTATGCCAGGTTTGTACATTCACTGTCTTCAAATAATGGTGAGAGATAGGCAAACAAAAATTTAAATCAGAAGTGGGTCAAAGATATAATAGAAGTAATACCCAGAGTACAATTACCTACAGATAGTCTATAATTTGCTGGTAGATAAAATGTTTCATAGAAACATAGTCCATTGGCCTAAATGAAAATGTCTGATATTATTTTTTGTTGTGCTCAGTAAATTAATGTTCTCATCATGACTGTGTTCAATCATAGAGAGGGCTCAATTTACTTTAGATGCAAAAGCAATAACAATTATACAATCTGATTTTTGAGCAAGAAATATTGTAGAATTAATAATAAAATATAGGAAAAAGTCTTTAATTTGTAGGGAAGTTATTTAGCTTCAAGAAAAAATATCATACCTACTTGATCTTTGCTACTACACGATATAATTGAATGCTGCTTGCTATATCGTATTGTGAGACAAATAAACTGTTGTTACCAAATTATGTCTCACATTATACTATTGTAATTTAATATTTTCATTTTCAGTTGATTTAATTTAATAGATCAAATATTTGTATGGTAGTGTCTTCTGCTACAAAGCACAGCTATTGCTGTGGTTTATATTTGGAACAGGTTCTAAATTTTTAGCAATTTTTCAAACTTAGCTAATTCTAGCTAGCTATGATATATTTAAGATAAAGTGGATTAATAACAATATAAAAAATTTACTACCTAGCCCCATACAGAATATTCTTAATTTTTCTTTGTTCTTTTCTAAAGTAACTGTCTAGTTGAAATAATGTTTTTGTAATTTCAAACAACTGGAAAAAAACATATTAGAATTTAAAATACATAGGGCATTTAATGGCTTTAGTAGCTAGTTCAGTCATGGTTGAATCAGTATTTATCTTGTCCATATTAATTTAACTCGGCATTGTTTTAAATCAATATTCTTTCACATTGCCAGAATAGCTTCCCTTTGCCCACTGAGAGAAAAAAAAACTATCTGACTCATTTTAAACTAAAATAATATACTATAGGCTTATTTTCACATAGGATAAAATACAGAAAGATCACATCGGTTTTTAATTAATAATACACAATTTAAATTTATTATTTGGTGTAATATTTTCTAATCTCATTTGCTCAGTCCCTCTAGAAGTGTGCAAAGAGATCATTGAAATTTTTTAATGTATTAAATAGACATTCGTGATTAATATATTCAGAGTTATTAGCCTTAATTCTCATTCAGGTTACCTACCGATGAGACAGGAGAGTTAACTTGGAGAAAAAAAGAAAGTCTCCATAAAGAATCCTCATTAAATTTCTAATGAATTCTATAATGATTATATTGACAATCACATAAAACAGCATAAATGAAAGTTTTTTATATGTGAACATTTAAAATATACCAGTATTTGGTTAATGATATGTCTTTATTTTCAGTTTGCAAATCCTAAATATGTATTACATATTATAGTATATTTTATTTCACCATACTTGCCTCTTCTTTTATTCACTAAAACTAAAGAATGTTCTAGCCATCTTAAACAAGGTATTTAGTAAAATCATCCCACTAGCTTGATCTGAGCTGTTAATAGTAAAGTCAAACTACCTCCTGCCCTCAAGAATCAATAGAAATTTGGGGTGCCTGGGTGGCTCAGTCTGTTAAGCATCTGACTTGGGCTCAGGTCATGATCTCGAGAATTGTGAGTTCAAGCCCCACCTGGGGCTCTGTGCAGACAACTCAGAGCCTAGAGCCTGAAGCCTGCTTTGGATTCTGTGCACCACCCCCCACCCCCTGCCCCTCTCTCTCTGCCCCTCCCCCACTCATGCTCTGTCTTGCTCTGTCTCTCAAAAATAAATAAGTGGTAAAAAATAATTAAAAAAGGTTAATATAAAATGGACTTTATAGGGATTAGCAGATAAGAATACATCTTATTCAATGTATAAGTATTACATAAACTGTCATATGCTTAAGGTATACTATTTGGTTTATTTAAAAGAACACTTGATTAGCAGTCAGAAGAAATCCTAATATTTCGCTGAGGAAACTAGAAAATATTGTATTTTTCTCTGTATAAAAGGAAATAAAAGCATTGATATTTTTCAAAATACTTCAAATAAATGTAAGATTTTATTAATTACAATGTTATTATCTAGACAATGATACACAACTACATAATTTGAGAAAAATATGCTAGATGTGTTAGGTAGGGTCACATGACATTTCCAATATTATTTTTGAACTATAAGAACAATATTTTCCTATGGTTCAATATAGTATATTCAGTGAATGAAAATAATGGCCAAAAATAAACTAATTGACAAATATCATATTGAATGTTGTAGTAGATATATATTTGGGAATTTATGAATTGGATAAAAATACTAATTTAAACACACATAATAAAACTTGAATTACATTATTGATCAATGTGTAATATCTCTATTTTTATTGATGGATAATTATTTTGATTGTACAATACTAAATACATATGGAGTCTCTGACAATTCTTATTTATGGATATTTTCAATTTTGGTAAGTGAGAGAGAAGATGTTTATTATATTCAGCCCATCTGAATACAAATAGCATACTAACGGATGAATCCCCTAATGTACTAAAGAGGTGTGCATTTATGTAAGAGAAAAATTACTTATGTTGCCCATTTTATTCCATAGGGTTATTACACAGTTTCAGTGTTAGAGTACATGTAAAAGGTCTTTGTTCTAGTTTATTCTAATAGTTTATGATGAGTTTTTGTCATTTAACTCCTCTTACGAATTTATTTTGGTCCAAAATGTGCAATTAGATTCTGAATTGAGCTTTCTTTCATTTTTTCTATTTAGAAACAGCTATTCTTGAATAATTTTCTATTTATCAATTATTTGTGTCAGCTACATTGTCTTTGCTTGCCTTTCAGCAAATATGATACTTTAATCAATTTCATTTAATAAGTATTCTCAAAAGTTTATATTCTCTAAGCCTCTTTTTCTTTCAAGACATCATCTTTTCACTGGTAGACTCCCAAGTGTATTGTAACATATTCTCCAGATACAATATGAAAACTAAAGAGATAAAAATATATTTACATTAAAAAGCACACACACACACACAAACTTGATTTAAATGGGTCACATAGACAAAAGACCATGTAGACTGAGAGGAGACTTTGATCGACTATTTTACTAATATTGTGAACTTGTTTCTTCTTTCTGATAAGATTATTCTTAAACTCCTAAAATTAACTGTGGAAATATAACCCTAATGAAATTAAAGCAATTAATTAATTCCATAGATAAAACTCTGTGTTTTCATACATGTTATATCATCTCAACTTTCAATAGTCTTCCTTTGGTCAATGTTTATTGCAGAAATATGAAAACAAAACCAGTCGGAGAACAGTATCACTTATGGGCTTTAGATACATATCCTTAAAATTAGCATACTTATCTGCTCAAATGAAGACAGAAATCATATTTTTTTACCACCATGGAAATTTTAATTATCTGACATTTTAAAATAATTCTATTATTTTACAAAGAAGATACTCAAAGTCTAGAAGATATTTTGAGAGACATTAGGAGCCCTTAAAAAAAGGATTCTCTGACTACAGACTTGAAAGGACTATCTGATCAATGTGACTGCCATTCCTTTTTCTCTGTAATGTATGGATTTTTCTCATAACAGTCAAATCTTCCACTCTCACATCAGGAATTTGTCATGTTATCACTTTCAATCCCTTGTCACAAGGCCAGCATTTCCCATCAACTCTCATAAAATTTGGGGAATAGGGTAATCAAGGTTAGACTGTAATGAGAAAGTTGGCAAATATTGCTCCAATCATGGCTCTCAGTATCTCGAATTATTTTGTTGTTGTTTGCTTTTTCCTCTTGATCCATAAAGACTAGCATAGTTCCTATTATTTATCATAAATACTGTAAACCAATTTGAATTGCCTATGTCAACATATGTTTACATCAACAATTATTTGGGGATATATTCAGGGAAAAGTAGAACTTTGTAAGTCATCTTTAAAATCCTCAAGGCTCATAATGGTGGCATGACACTTTGGCCAAGTAACTTTGTAATAATGAAGAAGGAATGGATAAGTGATCATGAGTTAGCTGTGGTATTTTATTAGATGCCACACATTCTAGACTGTGTCATAGTTTGCTTCTAAGTGGATATTTAAACAATAACAGCTAATATCATTAAAAACATGATAGCTAATATATTAATGTCTTCATCATAATACATATTATTTGCATGGTCCTCACTATCTACCAAATCTTATTCTTAGTGCTTTATATGTATACTTTTGTCAGTCCTCATATACACTGAGGTAGGTGCTTTATTATTATTGTCTTTTTTTTTTTTTAATAGGGAAACAGACCCAGAGCATTAAACATTATTCTGTCTTAAGGTTCTGACTCCAGAACCCATACTCTCCATGTCTATCTTTGAAGCTAATTTTATCTCTTTTATAGAGAACTCATCTACTCTCGGCATTATCTGTTCTATTATCTGTCCCTTCTGCTGACTGCGGAGTAATTCTCAAAACCAGACTGCTAACATAGACAAAACATGGCACCTATTTTAATGATCCTGTCATTATGTAAAAATGCTATCAAGCTTAGAAAACGAAACTGTGCAAGTTCTGATATTTTATGCAAACCCATGTGTTAACATAGTTTTTCTTCTTTTCCTAATACAGTCACAAACTTTAACCTCCATTAAACATATATATATGTGTATATATATATATATATATATATATATATATATATATATATAATCTCTGTCTCTCTGTCTCTCTCTCTATACATACATACATACATACATACATACATACATATAATGTTACTCTTGTACTCCCCATTTAAACTTTGCCCACTAACATTCAAACTATTTGGGCTTTAGGCTTTACTTGCACAATATGTAGTTTTCATTTACCACAGAGATACATAGCTACTCTATGGCTATCAATATATATACAATAGATGTATGATTGCAGAGGAAATGTATGCAAATGTGTGCATACATATTACTGTCTTTAAAATCAAAGTTATTGTGTGATTATGATCAGGCTTTGGGAAATCAAGTTAAATTTTCTACTCACTCAGGCTTATGTTCCTGGTAAAATCCTATAGTTTTTGTTCCCTGATGACAACCCCTTTTTTTCACTTTTATTATCTCATCTCCTGGGTACGTTTAGAAGTTCACTTTTCGCCATTCCTGGTTCCCTGCAAGGCAGCAGCAAAGTTATATTTGTAGTTCCCTCAATATTCCTTTATCTTTTACTTTTTCCAGCTTTTGTTAGGATGCTCTTTGTATAAAATGTCTTTTTTGTTTGTTGAATTGATGAACTTTTTCTCATGTCTTCTTAGTTCAGTGCTGCCTAATCTTTGTTGCCTATCCTCCTGTACTTCTTAAACTGAACTGAATTTACTAGCTGTGAGACTTAGAGTTTCATTAGATGTACATTGGGAACAAGGATACTCCCTAAGTCAGAGTTCTGTGAAGAAACAGACTGGATAATTTAATCACATTGCATTTGAGGAGAATCTAATAAAGGGCGTGCTCATGAATGAAGGAAGGAAGTGGTGAGACCAGATAGTACTGGACAATATTAGTAGCACTGGAAAGCTCTGACTATCCCCCAACCTGAGAATCCTGGGGAGAAACTGTCTGTGGAACCCAAAGAAAGAGGGAGTTGTCTGGAAAGGGCTGTTTGGCAGGAGCTCTGACTTTTGCTTATGGGATGTGGCCCAGCTGAGGAAATAAATGCCCTGATATTCTCCTCTCTCCTTCCTATTGCTGACCAGGGCTTCCCATTTGATTTCACCCAGAAGCCAGAGCTAATGCTTGACATGATTGGTCCAGGATGGCCTATGGGACTTAAAGTAGGTCTATGAAGGGTGAAGCCATTTTTCCTAGCCTGCTGGGTTTTTTGTAAGTACTAATCAAATCACATTAAAACTCATGTTCTGGGGCTCCTGGGTGGCTCAGTTAGTTAAGCGTCTGACTTCAGCCTAGGTCATGATCTTGCAGTTCCTGAGTTGGAGGCCCACATGGGCTCTGTGCTGACAGCTCAGAGCCTGGAGCCTGTTTCAGATTCTGTGTCGCCCTCTCTCTCTCTCTGCTCCTCTCCCACTCATGCTCTGTCTCTCTGTCTCTCTCTCAAAAATAAATAAACATTAAAAATTTTAAGGGGCGCCTAGGTGGCTCTGTCGGTTCAGTGTCCGACTTCAGCTCAGGTCATGATCTCGCGGTTTGTGGGTTTGAGCCCCGTGTCAGACTTTATGGTGACAGCTTGAAGCCTGGAGCCTGCTTCGGATTCTGTGTCTCCCTCTCTCTCTGCCCCTCCCCTTCTCTCTCTCTCTCTCTCTCTCTCTCTCTCTCTCTCTCTCTCTCAAGAATAAATAAATATATTTTTTTTTTAATTTTAAAACTCATTCTAAGTATATATTTTAGTCTATGTGAACATAACTTATGTAACAGTGAACAGCAAACCCAACTGTTTAAAAGAGAAACTTGGGAATCATCTTTGATTCTTCACTCTCCTTCATTCTCTATGTATATTTAGTGTTTTACGCTTAAAACAGATCTTGTGTCAGACTGCCTGGGTTCTAACTCTGCAGGGCTATCATTAGCCCAACTGATAACCAATGAGAAGAAGTTCAGTTTGCCTAAGTCACAGATACACTGTGATTCGATTAGTGGAGCATGAACTGGATTTCAGTCCCAGTGAAACCACTGCCAGCTGTGGAATGAATAATGGAAACAGCCATACATGGAGGCCCAGAAATCCTGGCTCCACCATAGCAGGATGACTTAACCCCTCTAAAAATACATCCTCTTAGAAACGAGGATAATAGTAGTACCTAATTTATCGGATTCTTGTGAGAAGTAAATGAAGGAATACATATCAAACTTAGGAAAAAGCTCCAGCATGCATTAAGCCCTATATGGGTCATTACATATTTAAAATATATCTCAATTTTTTGCTAAATCTGCAGTACAGGCTTTGTTCCTTGTGAAACTGTCCAACAAATCCTTAACTAATCCCTTTGTTGACTCTTCCCCTACTTCTAATCCTAATTCCCCACATACAGAAATAGTATACATCCTGTTTCTGTTTCACTATCTATATAATAAACATTTGCTAGAGTTTATTATAATATGTATATTTCTGGGAAAATCTTCTCTTAAATGTAATAGATATTTTTTTTAAAATACTCACCAGCTTTTAAAACAGCCCATTCTGAATTGCACTCACCTGATATGTGAAAGTACCAAGACTGGCCTGAGAATAAATATGCGTATCCTAAGGAAGTGTAAATATGGAGTACAAATCTCTAGCTCCTTCCCTTTCTACTTGCTGCTATTCCATTTCCTGAGTCCTGCTTTCTCAAGCAGCAGTCCTCACTCCTTCTCTGGACCCTTGCTGTGAAGCTCTCTTGCCCTGTAGCTCCCAGTTAGCAGTTCTCACCCTCCCTGTGGACTTCATTTCACAGCTCCTCTTCCAGACCTTTCTTTCCCCAGGATCACTCTCTTCGGTTTTTATACCATTGCTCTGTCATTCATAGTAGCATCTCCCAACAAGGATGTGTCATTTTCATCAGCCTGAAAGATAAAATAAAACTTCCAGACCAGCAGTACCTGTAGGATTGAAAGTCTGCCTTTATGAGCTATATAAAGCTTTTATGAGGCATATAAATCTGCTGGGGGAAATGCACCTGTGGAAACTAAGCAAGTGCTCCTATTCAAAAAGCTGTAACTCTGAGGCCAAAGGCCTAAGCTAAACCAATAGAAAATGAATTTTTGGATATTGACTTTCCACAAATGCTATAAAATATTTCTACCCCCAAAACTAAATTGTTGAGCTCCAGAGATTACTCAATTATTGTTATCATCACTCTTTCAGAAATCTCATTATTTACAAGTCTTTTCAATGCTCACAAAGTCTAATTTTGATTAACACCAAGGTTTGAAGATTATAAAGGCTCATTACAAACATATTAAAAGCTTAACTGCATATTTAGCATGCGCCTTCCATTTTGCAACTGGTTACTCTATTGCTTTTCTGATACTGAACTGATATAAACAGCATTTACTATCTTGTAAAAACAGTTACTTTTACTTTCTGTGGTTTGATTTTCTTCTGCCACTTCTTGGGAAAAAAAATAGATACATTTGTGTCAGGATTTATTAAAAAACTGTCTTCCAAAAATATATTTTATTTTACCGACATTTATGGAGGGTTCACCCATATGCCAGGCAGTATTCTGGCGGGTTTACAGTTATTAACCCTCTTTGTGTTTCTAACATATCTAAGTGGTAGGCACAATTACTTAGTCTTAGTTTACAAATAAGGAAATTGAGGAAAAGGAAGGTTAAGTAACTTTTCAAAGGCCATGAAGACAATAGGTGACAGAGGCAGGTTTTGAACCCAGACACTATTCAGATCCCTGTTCCTAATGACCCTGGTATTTTGTAGTGTTAAGCTATATTTTTATATCTGACCCCAAATCATGTGCAAAGCACTAATGAATGGAATGCTTTTACTGATACAAGGTAAAAACAAAACAAAACAAAACAAAACAAAACAACTCAAAATACCACAGTCTGAATTTCTTATCCATAAGAAAATTTATTCTTTTATATGCATTGATAACTGTTCCTTTATGGTGTATTCCATTCTTTCTTAAAAACTACCTGCTTTGGATGGAACCCCATGTAGGGCCCCTTGCTGAGCACCGAGACTGCTTGGGATTCTTTCTCTCCCTCTCTCACACCCCCTCACCCCTACTCACTCGCTCACACACATTCATGTGCTTACTCTGTCTCTCAAAATAAATAAACATTAAAAAAAAACTACCTGTTTTAATGTTCTTAAGACAGCAAAAGTATACATAATTGAGTCAGTAATATAGCTAAGGAGAGAGAAAAATGGCAAAAATCAAACACAATTCACTCCATCTAGTAGGATCTATCTATCCTTCTGCCTATTTAGTAAGTTTTGAAGGTCATTTTATCTTCAGTGTCTAAAAATATAATTTTGCATTTGTTTTCTTTATTGACAGAGGAAAAAAACCTAATATTTAGAATGTCCCATTGGATGGTTGTGTCCTATCCCCGGATTAGGGTCCAGAAGATCCTGGTCATTGCCTGGTGATATGGTACTCTTAGCTGTTTCTACTTTACCAGTGTTATACAGAAGTTGAAAGTTTAAAAAGCTGTTGCTTTTGCTCATTTTTATAACTCTTCTTCTCAAGAGGTTTTTAAAAATTCTTATAGGCATGTCTATCTTTGTGGTGGCATAAACCAAAATAAAATGAGATGGTGGACAACTGATACTATATAAACATGCAATCAATGAAATATTTCAGATTATAACTCAGAAAGTGTAGGGAAAGAAAAATTCTTATTTCTTGCAGCATGAACTCAACTTCCCCAAAGGTCACTGCTCATGTGTGAGGCAACACAGCCAAACTGAGTGGCCAAGCTCATGTTCAGGGCTGATTATCTGGGATATTTAGAGGCTGAACCTTACTCCTGCAAAGAATGTGCTCTATACACACAAGAAGACTGTCTTTGCAGCATTAAGAAAAGTTCTGGCAGAGAACAAAATGTAAATGGCTGTTTCTGGTAATTAATGCCCAAGCAATTTCCATGGTTTTCCCCATTTTTTGTTCTAAAAAGTTTCTTTCTGACATCTTGTGCTGTTACCTTGGACACTTTTCTTCTTGAAAGCCTACTGACTGGCTGCCAAAGAGGGTCTGGTTCACACCTTGCCTTTTTTCAGTGTGCTCTTCTGCTCCATAGAGATAGACAATGCTCACAAAAGGAGGTAAAAAAAGACTTTGCACAGTCCCAATATGTGCATATTGGGTAACTTTCTAAGCTGCCAGATTGCCAGAACAAAGCCGCAGGAGGAAGCCAAGATGCTATCCAAATCCTTGAAAAGTGAACAAAAGTACCATATCCATTCGAATCAAAAAAGGTACGGAAGATAATGTTGTTGTTTTTTTTTTTTCTCTCCAACAAGGAAAACTGATTTATTTTACCTAATACATTAGATAGTAGGCTCTATTATCTATGCACCTTTATTCTGACACTTTATTTTAAATGATTGTGTTCTAGGCAAAACTGAACAACAATTAAAGATGAAAGGTGGCATTTATAGGTGCACAAACAAGAAGTTTTCTCCAGACTTTATTATTTTTCATTTTTCTTTCATATTAGAAACAGATAAGTGGAATACTGTTCCAAAGTGAAAGCAGTGAAGTGTGGCACTGCCTGCCCCTGTCAAATTGATAGAGTGAAGATGTTGAACGAGATAATGGAAACTTTCTATTCAGTGAGGACTGGGATAAAGAAACCATTTCTAGTCATTCATCAGCATTGATTGCTTTACTGCTTGTGGCACAGATCAGAACTTAGGCTTTACAAAGGGAAACTAAAACAAGTACAATGATCCACTTTGGGAAGTGTAGTTTGCTTCTGCTTATCATTTAGTATGTAGCAATCATAATACATGTCAACAAAAACACCGTGAAGCCATGAACATGGAGCACTGCAAAAATGTAGATACATAATTCTTCATGTATTCCAGTTCTGCAACTTATGAATATTTAATTCTGGTAACTGGGGACACTATATGAATTTTTATATATTTTTAAAATTAGGTTTAATGTAGATGTTTTTATTGTTTTTTTCCTTCATCGTTTGTGATAATCAAATTTTAAGAATTGTTTAATTTTCAGAAATAGTTTAGTGATAAATCGCTATACTAAAATGCAATTTACTGAACATGTGTGAGCCTGAAAACTGTAATTTATTTTCTGTAAAGGAAGTATTGAAAATATGAAATGATATCTTCCATAGTTTTCAGTTTATTTTCCTTTAAACATTTGCAAACTTTATATGCCACAAAATGTGTACATATTTTCACTGCACTGAATGAATATGGTAGCTCATACATTTGCTTTTGGGCAATTTATACTAGCGAGATGAAGTGGAGAACTGAAATAATTATCCAAATCATTCAAACCAAAGGAGCACTCTGGCCTCAATCATTTAGACACAGAATTTCAAATCAAAGTGTTTCTTTAGCTTGAGTGATATGGACAATTGTCTCAGTGCTCCATTATCGCTGACTATAGATTTCCAATCTGATTATGGGTCTAACATAAGATGGAAAAAATAATAACATATAATTGTGTTTTGAGAACTTAGCTCATTCCAGAATCATTGTGTGAGGGTTTCCTAGTGCAGACACAATCTAAAAGGTTAGTCATCTTCTGAAGATGAGTGAACTCTTAAAGCCACTTGAATACTATTTAGAGCAGAGAAGTAGAAACTCCTTCCTCTGTTACTTGCCTCTTCAGAAACCTGTTTTGCTTCAACAAATTTTAAATATTTTCTTTCTGAAATGAATAATGTTGCTTAATTCAATGGAACACAACAATCCATGTAATCACAACAATGAATATGAAAAAAAATGATTTAAATTAGTTTGGCATAAATATGTGTGATTATATTAGATAAGTCATTTTAATTTGATTTATCAATTTGAAAATAATGATAAACAAAAGCCAAAGTAGTCAGTCAATGATTATTATTATATTGATTATTGACACAAATGGAAGAAACGCTTTCCAAACCACATCCTCTTTAATTGCTTTTTTTTACACCATCTTTGTCTTTTGAAAGTTTCAGAAAAGGTCTGGATTCAACTGAAAAAAAAAGTTGAAGTGCTGATGGCTTTCTCTGTGTTTAAGACTTTTTTCCCTTTTGGAAAATAAATGGACAAATCTTCAATATAGCTAAACAAATTTTTGAACTGCTAATGATGGCTGTCTTTGCATTTATAAATCATTGTAGTATCAGTTCTGAAATGCCTCAATCACTTGAGTTCTCATGAGAGGTAATACTGTTTGAAGAGTTACTCCATCTGTTTCCCACACTTGCCAGACATCATACATGTTTGCACCATACTACTGTGGACTGCACCCAGGAAGGAAGATCACAGGTTATGTGCAATTCCTAGTGTACTAGATTCACATTACCTTTTCTTCTCCCAGGAAAACAACCCAGTGAATATAGTGTTACATATAATCTGAAATATATTCTAATAATCAAGAGCATAATTTACAAATTATAGCTTTCAGCTGTTATTAGTAGCAAATTATTTGCTAAACCTGGTGAAACCATGTGGATCACTGTGGATCACAAGTTTCAAGATGAATCCAAAAGGATATCTATAGGGGCGCCTGGGTGGCTTAGTCGGTTAAACATCTGAGTTCAGCTCAGGTCATGATCTCATGGTTCCTGCGTTCCAGCCCCCGTTGGGGTCTGTGCTGACAGCTCAAAGCCTGGAGCCTACTTTGGATTCTGTGTCTCCCTCCCTGTCTCTCTCTCTCTGCCCTTCCCTCACTCACACTCTGTCTGTCTCTCTCAAAAATTAATAAACATTAAAAAAATTAGAAAAAAGATATCTCTGATGGAGTTTGCAACAGGTTCACAGAAATCGGACAGTTGAATGATGGATAGCCCATGGACTCCAGTTTGAATAACACTGGAAACAATAATTTTGACTTTTTTAAAAAATCTCTGATGAAGAAAAATGTCTTACTTCTTTGTTTTCCTTTTCTATAGTCCTTTTCTTTTATCCCTAAAATTTTTGCTTTTCTCTCTCATTTTTGATCAGTATTTTTACAATTTTTTAAATGTGTATTTATTTTTGAGATATGGCGGGGGGGGGGGGGGGGGGGGGGGGGGGGGGGGGGGGGGGGGGGGAGGGGCAGAGAGAGAGAGGGAGACACAGAATCTGAAACAGGCTCCAGGCTCTGAACTGTCAGCACAGAGCCCGACATGGGGCTCGAACCCAACAGCTGTGAGATCATGACCTAAGCCGAAGTCAGACCCTTAACCAACTGAGCCACCCAGGCACCCTGACATTTTTTATCAGTATTAATCATAATTGCACCCATTTTCCTCTCCAAAAAAATCTCCTTTGTGAATCACTCTCCTAATAGTTTTCTATCCTTTTTCCATTCTGCATTAATAACTCATAAATACTTTTCTCTGACTTTCAGTGAATATTACAATTTTTTATAAGATAATTGGTTACACTTGTTTTGTATTGACTAATCATTTCAAAAATCTTCAGATGGCACATCCCCATTTTAAAGATGGAATTTTTAAAAGGTTAAATTATTTAACACACAAAGAAGCATACAGGTATTTTTGGCAATTTGAATATATCTAAATTAAAAACAAAAACCAAAAAACATTTTAATTAAAACGTTGTCAGGGGCGCCTGGGTGGCGCAGTCGGTTAAGCGTCCGACTTCAGCCAGGTCACGATCTCACGGTCCGTGAGTTCGAGCCCCGCGTCGGGCTCTGGGCTGATGGCTCGGAGCCTGGAGCCTGTTTCTGATTCTGTGTCTCCCTCTCTCTCTGCCCCTCCCCCGTTCATGCTCTGTCTCTCTCTGTCCCAAAAATAAATTAAAAAAAACATTGAAAAGAAAAAAAAAAACGTTGTCAAATCTCTATTTCTGCTCATTAGTTCTAACTCTGGTCTTTGACTCTTCAAGACATCATTTGAGATTTTGAATATAGTAATCAAGTTACTCGTGGGATTCTTTTCTTCTGGTCAGACACTTCCAAATCCTTAAAAAATAATATGACAGATTTCATTTACTTTACCTTGTATCTGTTTTCTTTCTTTTTTTTTTTTTTTAACGTTTATTTATTTTTGAGACAGAGACAGAGCATGAACGGGGGAGGGTCAGAGAGAGAGGGAGACACAGAACCCGAAGCAGGCTCTAGGCTCTGAGCCATCAGCCCAGAGCCCGACGCGGGGCTCGAACTCACGGACTGAGAGATCATGACCTGAGCCGAAGTCGGTGGCTCAACCGACTGAGCCACCCAGGCACCCCCCTTGTATCTGTTTTCATCATCATATGCAACCCAATGACTTTCTGAAAGTGGTATGTCTAAAATGTCCATAATTATATCAATAAAGCATGTATTTGCTTTTAGAGCTACAGTGTTAAATCATATTTGATTTGGGTGAAATCAAACTGCATAGATTCAAACTAAACCAAATCTTTCTTGACTGAAATGACACATTAGACCTCTTAACCCAATTTCACAATTCTAAATTTATTCACATTATATATTACCAATACTTGAGATAATTTTGATTAATTCTGTCCTCCATATGTCTAGACTCTTTTTTAAAAAATTTTTTAATGTTTATTTTTTAGAGAGAGAGCGAGCGAGCATGAGCAGGGGAGGGGCAGGTACAGAATCTGAGGCAGGCTGCAGTCTCTGAGCTGTCAGCACAGAGCCCAACGTGGGACTTGAACTCATGAACTATGAGATCACGACCTGAGCTGAAATCAGACGCTTAACTGACTGATCCACCCAGGCGCCCCTTCAACCTGCCCCCCCCCCCCCCCACCCAGGAGTCTAGACTCTTAATAATGATTGTGTCTTTCCTTGCTTTGGTCAAATCTTTGATTAAATTTGCTAAAGAGAAGAGTCAAAGGCTGATAAGACCATATTGATATGGATTGTTTTTTCAATGATATTAAAGTTTGTTTATTACATGAATAGATTTGAATTTCTGACAATTTCTTGGAAAAATTTTTGGAAAAAAATTGTAATAAAACCAAGATTAATTGTATATTTTATTCTAATAGTTCCACAGTATCCAAAGTGCTTTTGCGTAAAGGCTCTAAATTTATCTTCACACAAACCCTATGAATTAGGCCATTTTATTTCCCTTCACTAGTGTGAAAATTGAAACTCAAAGAGCTAAATAATTTATCAAAAATCCTAGTTTACAAATGAACTGGGAATGACACATCCTGATGTCTAGGGAATTCTCCAGTGTACAATTCTGCTTCCTACTTTGTTCCTCAAAGACTTGCCACATCTATTTAAATAGAAAAAATAAAACCTACACAGACATTTTCACAAAGTGAAGGGCAAAATAAAAAACACATATAGGTGTTAAAACCCTTTTTAAAGTATAATATATTATTTAAGATTATTTTATTTAATTCATCTTTAGTTATTTGATACCATGATCTATGCAGATGAGGATATATTTATATAATACACAAATGCATATATATGTGTGTATATATATGTGTGTGTATATATATATGACATATATATATACATATATATGTAGATACATACATATATATATATATATATATATATATATATCCTGAATCAATAATGAAATCTAATCCTTTAACTGTTTAGTATATTTACATACCAGGTGTTTCACATACAATATTTTATTTAATATTCTCATTCATGTTATTTAACTTTCTCATAACCATAATTTTTATATTAGAATTGAAGAAAGTAAGATTTAAAGACGTAATTCTATTTTGAAATCACATAGCTAATAAGTAGCAGTATAGGATTTAAGTATAGATCAATGCTCTTAGATATTAACACATTATTAAAATGAATTCTTGTTTAAAAAAAGTTATATTTAAAAAATCCAGGCAGAACTATTGCAATGACATCAAGATAATCTTTTTCTAATTTATAACAGTATTTTTTTTTCATTTTGAGAATTGAAACTTTAATTCTCCAGTTTTTTTTAAATTTTGCATTCTTCTGGGATTTCAAGGATTTGAAAATAGTGCTTTTTCTTCATATATGCAACTATCATTTAAAAAAATAGTCTGTAATATAACTTTCTGGATGCTTAAATTCATTCAAAACACCTATTTTTTTTTTTTTTTAATTAGCAGCTCCTATCTCTTTTACAATGACCTTGACTTTTTAAGTTTTTCTCTCACTTACAATTTCAAGTTTATTCCAGGGGTAAATATAGAAAGAAAATGAGAGTTAAGGAATTCTATAGGTTCTCTGTGCTCTGTCATTATCAAAGTATCTGCCTATGGGCCTGACTTTTCTTGCACCCTTCTTTTAACCATGGCTGAGAGAACATGATAGTAAGTGCTGTTTTGTTTTGTTTTGTTTTGTTTTGTTTTGTTTTGTTTTGTTTTGTTTTAAAAACCTAACACAGACTTTCATATTCAATCTCTATCTTCCGAGCTCCAGGCCTGTGTTCTGAGTCCTGAACACCAAACCTGAAGCTAACATTTAAGCTACATTCATCATTTTATTTTATATGGGAAAATGACTGTTGATGGAACTTGTCTTCATCTTAACTCCATTTCTTCCATATACTACTGCCTTCTAAATATATTAGGCTACATGATGGATAAACAGTCCTTTTTCTTAGAGTCAAATTCAACTATGTGAGTAAAATCCTTGTTACAACATCAGTTGTAAAGTCCTTTCTTCTCTTTCTTTGTTGGGACATATTTAACTCACCTAGTTTTTGGCAGTGGTTTTGTTTGACTTCAGTCTCCTCCGATTCTTCTTTGGGATTCCTTCCCAGACTGTATTTGCTCTTTTCTTTGTTGTACCAGTCCATCTAGGAACAATTTTTTTCTCTCCGATTAATTTTTAAAAACTTAATGCTTACTAGCATATCTATGTAGCTAACTATCAGTGTATGTACGTGCTAATCTAAACATATCACAATCTCTACAGTGTCTGGACAGACTGTAGCTGGGCAGGCTGTAGTTAGCCCAGATTATGACAAACATTAGATTTCTCTGCATCTAACCTCACAACTTCACAACCACTTTTGTTATGCTGATGCCAAATATGAATATTTGTTTTTTTGTTTAGCAGGCCAACTTAAAATTCTCACCTGTGTTCCTCAATACCATTCATTTTGGGTGGCCCTAGCTATAATTATTTTGAGGCAGAGAACTATAGTTCTCTGTGAAACACCGTCTTTGAGGGGGAAAAAGTGATATTTTAAATACTGGCTCTCTGGAAAAAAAATATATCTGTATATATACATACATAAGACTTATACATTTGAGAAGGATGAGTAGCATACAATTTTCAAATAATAATACAATATATACTATTCATTGCAAATTGCATATAGCCAGTTTGTTCTCACAAGAGTGCTTTTGTTAATATTTGCCCAATTCTTGTGCCCACAACCACACCATAGTGGCACTTCATAAACAATCATGTATCTCATAAGAATATTGGCTGATATTTTCTTTTTTAAACACTTTTTTTTTTTGGAGAGAGAGAAAGAGAGAGGGGGAGAGAGTTGGGGAGAGGCAGAGAGAGGGAGAGAGAGAGAATCCCAGTGCTACTAGCATGGAGCCCTAGGCAGGGCTCATACTCAGGTACCATAAGATATTGACCCGGGCTGAAATCAAGCATGAGACGCTTAACCTACTGAGCCACGCAGGTGCCCCGGCTGATATTTTCATTTACTTAATAGATAAGACATTACTGAAACAAGACATATGTTGGAATTATCGTCATTGGTCAATGACATGAGTGACTTTTTGCTGAGTTGGGTAATGTGTTCTGTGTATTGTAAGAACATAGTCTCAGTGTTTTTGTGTTGTTCACTATGGAACAGCAACAGAGACTTTCAAAATTTGATCTGCATTGTTAAATTTTATCCATCATTTTCTTAGATTTACAATCAATGAAATATAAATACAGCCCTGATCTGTAGTATTTACCAATTTTCTGTGGTGGCAAATACTGCGAAGACTGCAGATTTCAAACTTGTAAGATGCTGCCACTGAATCCTAAGTTGCAAAAAGGATACACATCAACACACCAACATATAGTATTTCTTCCATACATATATGATAGTCATAATAAACCTCGAGTAAAATAATTAGAAAGTGTGAGCCTTGAGTATATATTATCTTAAAACATACAACTTAAATGTTATTCTAATGTAATGTAATTTTTAATAGTACTTGAGTTTGACAAAAAGTTAACCAAATTCCAGAAATTTTAATTATTGACTCTCACAAGCCAATATAAGCTGTTTCCAACATCCCAGTAAAATGGGATGAAACCTGATTTTACTAAGTATTTTTCTGGCATGCTATTTAATATTTCTGAGCCAGAAGTTTCTTTATCAGTAAGAATTAGAAAAAAAATTATAAAAGCCTTAGAACAACATTCAAAACATTTTTAGTACTCACTAGTAGATATTACTCGGCTCATATTTAAAGAATCATCTATACTTAGGTTACAACAAGGAAGAACAGAATGCATATTCACTTAAATATGGCATATTATGATTATGATGACAAAATTTAATGTGTTACATTATTTCAAGATACTACATAAAAGTATTTTTAATACATTTTAACTTATCTGAGTTATTTACACATCTTTAGTTATAAATGTACTATCAAGGAATAATTTTCCTTATGAATAACATTTATGGATTTTTTTTCCTAAAGACACATTTCAAATTATAATGCCTGAGAAGAAGATTCCAAATTACAATGTATTATGTAGAGCACTTTGAAACTTTAAATGGGGAGAATAATTCCTATTCATAGCTTTCAGTTTTGCCAAACTACTTTCTTTGTATCATATAATAAATATATGTTTTGCAAACCTCCTTTCTCTACCCTCCAGTATTAAGTCTGAAGAGACTTTATTATTCATTCACGTGTTCGAAGGTAGCTGTTTCTACCTTAATAGAGCCAAAATTGTCAACTTTTCAAACAGTAACTTGTTTTCTATGCCCTAAGGTTTGAAAGAAAATAGTCTCATAATGGAAAATAGTAAGTTGACTTTCTGAATGCATAAATGGCTCAATTTTTTATCATACTATGCTGTGCTACCTGTTTGGAGGTGGTGAAATGGGCTCTAACAATAGGGAATGGAGTTTGTGGATAAATATGCCATAAATAACAATACTTGCTTTTTCCCATTGGGTTTTTGCAGTCTCAGCATTGAACTCTATAAACTCAAAGACATTACCCTAAACTAGAATTGTTTTCAATTGTAAGTAGAAGGAAATGAATTTAAATATGATTCAAGGAAGATACAGTGATGTCATGAGTATTCATTCAACTTAAAATATTTTGAGCCATTTCAACTAAATATATGATTTATAGTAAAGATAATAAATAGATTGACACTGTGACAGAAGACTGACAGGTACAGAGGCTTGTTTTTGATAATAAGTCTCCATAATATTAATTATAGATACTATTAATTGAGAACAATACTAGGGCAATATTAGATAAAAGTGATATCGTTTCTCAGTGATTCACCCATGTAAGCTAAAGAGGAGGAGAAATTAAGAATAATTTATATAAAGTATCTAGCTAAGCAAAGTCAATTTTATAAAGTTTTAATTGCCTCTGCATATGTCTTAAAAATACCAGATATGATTTTATTAAGGTAGAAATGTAGGAACAGATACTGGATATTTTGTATTGAATTGTGTTTAATGATCTATTTTCATGACATTCCTTTGGGTAATCAGCAATTTTATTGCTTTAATATTATAGAAGTGCTAGATTATTTTTGAAGGGGAAATAGAGGGGAAACCAACATTGGATCAATGACTTGACTTTGCTAGTCAACTTAAAGCATGAAAACATCCATTTAAAAATCTAACTACCAGCTCTTCATCTGTAATCAACAGCAGTATTCTAATTATGTAGAGAAATCTTCCAATGTATTAGAGAATTTCTCTTCATCAAGTAATGTGCGTGGGGATTTTACGTTATAACTGAGACAAAGACCAAACTAGAATAATATATTTAAAGAAATGTGTAAGCAGTTATCTTTTCAAAGTCTTTTGAATAAATTACAAATGTATCCCTTCATACTAGTTTCGATCTAAGGTAAATTTGAGAAATGAGCAATTGATAAATAATTTTAAACAAAGGCAACTTTCTCTACATAGTAGGATCTTAATTGCCTTGTTATCTTTCAGTACAACTCACAGGAGAAATGTTGAGTGAAATATGGGAGCATTTTTTGGGTTGCATATGAAATATGGTCAGGTTTGGTTACAGCTGGAGCGAAGGACTCTGTTCACTGCCATTCTCTTTGCTATTTTGCAAATATGTACGGCACACTCTTGCTTATTTTTTAACACTTGCTCTTCTCTTGTCTTAAAACTCCCCCTCTGATCTCTCCATGTTTTACTTCCTTATATCCTTCAGGTCATTATTCAACTATAACCTACCCACAGAAGCCTTCTCTATCCTCCATGTTTAAAATCGCCAGCTTTATTTATTTATTTTTGTTCATTTATCATCCATTATGCAACGTATTTTACTTTTTGGTTTCATTTATTGTATGCCCCACAAGTAGAAAGTAAGTTCCGTGATGGCAGGGAGTTTTACTGTCTCCCTAGTGTCTAGAGTGGTTTCTGGCATATAATGCATTTTAAAAAGTTAGTTGCATAAACTAAGACTATGCATGGTACAAGCTGAGGAGCACATTATTGGACATAGGCAAATACCAGTTCTGAGCAGAGTTGTTAGCCATGGAAAGAACCAATCTGAAAATTTTAGATACGTAGTATCAGAGGTTTAAAATCATTTTTTGGAAATTGGCAGGATATATGTATTTTACCATTTAAATGCCCTAATTTGTATTAGCAGTACACTTTATTCCTTCATTTGTAAAGTCATCTATTTAAAATACATTGATAAAAATCCTCCAGGGTATTAGGCACTGTGGAAATGCCACAGATACACTGAAGGATATAACCAGTAGGGGAGACAGATTTCAGATAATTTTACAAAAAACAAAACAAAACAAAACAAAAAACAGGAAGAAAAAAGAACTTACAGATGTTGTCAGAAAATGTTATTAAAATCTCTAAAAAGATGATTTGCCTTTATGACTTAGTCTGAAATATCAGGGAAAGGGTCCCTGACGAACTGTTGATTAAATTGACATCTAAGAATGAATTGGCTACAATTGGTTCCTAGCTAAGTAAGGGAGAGAGGACTGTGAAGGTGGTGTCAGAGGGGAAAAAAATATTCAAAAACCTGTGGCAGATTAGAACAACTCGATATACTGCATTTACCCCATGAATACAAATAATTTTAATTTGAAACTCTTTTTGGATTCAAATGATTTTCAATTGGATTTACCTTAGGTGTCACATTTATAATATTTATTAATATTTATTAAGCCAAACTGAGCACAGTGTGAAATCTTCCTTCAAAAATGAAGCATTGAAATCCTGAAAGTTTTAGTAAGTTAATAATTTCCGTTAATCAAGAGGGAAATACTTGCTCCACAAATTGATATTGATAGTCAACTTCTTCAATGCTGTAGATTCCTGTCTACTTTAATAGACATTTCCTTGAATGTATACAATGTAAACATCCCATCTAAGCAAAGAACACTACAAATCTATAAAGCATCTAAAAAATTATAATGCACAGGTACATAATATGCCCTGATTTGTTATTCAAATATAAGAACTGATTGAATCCCATGTTAGTAATTAGGACCCAGAAGCCTCCTAGAATCATACATTCAGATTTTATGACCCCAAGCCTGGTGACATCTCTGCCATGCTGCCAGAATGTCTTGTCATTATCAAGAAAATTAAATTTAAGGAAAAGCAATAAAGATATGCTTTATGTGGGGAAAATTTCTTTCAAGAAATCAAAGGGAATATAAAGAGATGAAGTATTTTTAATTGTTTATAATGCTCTGAGTTTTGATTATATTAAAATTTTAATTGCTCTGTAATATAATTATTAGTTTGTAAGAAATAATTTTCCATACCATGAAATAAATCAAATTTTATTTTATGCCATCAAATTTGACATTTAAAAAAATAAACATCAACAAAAACTGAATGGAGGAACTCAACCTTAATAAAATAATAAACTAGTAACTTTGAGTAGAAAATAAGGAATATTTAGGAATATTATCATGCTATTGAATAAATGCAAATGTTGAGAAAAAAATTTTAATAGTTTTATTATTTATATTTGATAGAGAGACAGTGAGATTGGGGTGGGGGCAGAGAGAAAGAGAGAGAGACAGAGGATCTGAAGCAGACTCTGTGCTGACAGCAGAAAGCCCGAAGCAGAGCTCAAACCCAGGAACCTTGAGAGCATGACAGGAGCAGAAGTCACATGCTCAACCAACAGAGCCACTGAGGGGCCTCCTGAGGAAAAATTGTAAAATACTGTAAATAACAATGACACTAGAAATGTAATAATAATAAGTAATTTGAATACTTATCTCTAAAACCTGTTAATGATAGTCTGACAGATACTGAGTCCTACAAAATATCTATAATTATTCATTTACACTGTAACTTTTATATGAAATAAATGCTATTTTGAGATATAGCTATTTACATTTTTCACTTAAAATTAAAAACAATTTTAGTTTTCAAAAATAAATATGGAAGAATTATACTAAAATACAAAATAAGCATCTAACTCTTGATCTCAGCTAAAGGTCATGAGTTCAAGCCCTAGTTGGGTTCTGCACTGGGTTCCACACTGGGTGTGGAGTCTATTTAAAAACAATTATAATAATAAATTTTTTTCAAGCACCATATGGCTTGAGTTAATCTATTGTGCCTAATATCTTACAGAATTGTACATGCTTTTTATAATTACCTCAAAAATTTTGGTTTAGTGTTGGCCAGTGTTGGGACATTCTTTGGTTTAGAGATATGACAAAAATAAGTATGTGTGATAGGAAGTAGTACTTTTTAAATAAAATTAAACATATATAAAGGGATTTTCTTTATATGAAATTTATATGAAATTTATCATTTTTAAAATAATTCATCTTAATTTATATACCATGGCTTTTTTCTAGTAATTTCCAGGATATTTAGAGTTATATTAAGAATTAAGGAGGGGCGTCTGGGTGGCTCAGTCGGTTAAGCGCCTGACTTCAGCTCAAGGCATGATCTCATGATCTCATGGTTCATGAGTTTGGGCCCCACATCCTGCTCTGTGCTGATAGCTCAGAGCCTGGAGCCTGCATCGGATTTTGTGTCTTCATCTCTCTCTCTGCTCCTCCCCCACTCACGTTCTGTGTCTCTTTCTCAAAAATAAATAAACGTTAAAAAAAAAGAATTAAGGAAAATCTTGATTTTATTTAAATTTTCTAAATTCTCTAAGGTCTGGTATCAATCTGAGAAAGAAAATAAACTTTGTGTGTGTATGTGTGTGTGTGTGAGAGAGAGAGAAAGAGAGAGAGAGAGACAGAGATACATTCTAGATATTTTGTGTTTGGGATAAAGATAAATAATTAATATTTTGTACAAAGTCAGAGCTGTCTTCTCCAAAATTCTGCTTAGAAAACTGGTTTTATTTTATTTGTGTTCTTTGAAGCTTCCTGGCTAATATGCATGTGATCATGCTATTTTGCCCTACTTACCATTTAATTGTTGGTGTCAACAACTCAAATCTATGAAGCTGGACATAGTGTAGTAAGAAAACGCTAAGTCATTTTCTGGTCTTCCACCAACGCTCGTGAAAACCCAGAAACAGAAATCAAATGACAGGTCCCCACTGCTTGTCTAAGGATATAAAACTCACTATTGATCAAAACAAATTAATCTGTTGCAGCTCATTCCACACATATTTACAAGCATAGCTAAAGCAGAAGAAAAATAAAGTTTCCCATCTAAGCACGGGCCATTTCTAAATGCTCCTGCCCTTAATACAAATTTTGTGAAAACATTTCAATTAAGTGTAAGTTCCATCAACGAGTGCGAACATGAAAAAAAATTAACAAAAATGATCATTGCCATGTCTGACCTATGGATTCCAACTTTCTAGCTTGTTTGCAATTTTCCATTTTAAACTGGGGAAGGTTAATTGCTGTTACTCTTTCATGTTTTTTGTTACACAATCACTCTGATTGGAACACCATATGAAGCTTTAGAACCTTGCAGTGTCTGGTTAAAAGTCAATGTCATCTAAAGAGATGAATGATTAGCAGTCGGTTTTGAGAGAAATAGCTTACTGAATTGAAAATAGTTGAGAATGACTTCATTGCCTGATTTGAATACTGTTCTACAGTAAAGCAATGTATAAGTTTGTGTTTGTTTTGTTATGGTCTTGTGATTGCTTTTATTTATTTGAAACCTTTATTTCCAGACATCACTATGAGTTTTACTATACTAATAAATTCCATAGCAAAATTTTATGAAATGATTTATTATCAAAATGCCTTACTGTCTTTAGGACACAGAAGTATGAATCAAAAATCTGTTGGAATTAGGAAACATTAACATAGAAAGTGACATAACATGATTTAGTTGTAAGTTTTGATTTAGAAGTGATCTCTCAAATCCTCTAGTGTATTTCCTAAATTTCATTGAAACTGAACAAGAGGCACAGAAGGCAGAAATGAGTTGTCCCAGGTCATAATGCTTTGTAATGGTAGAAGTAGAAAACTAATCATCTTTTCTGCCTCTACATAAAAGTTATCAGGCCCTTTATTAAAATTTGAGTAAACTGCATTAACTTATTCCTAAACTTTGGAGCATCATATCTTTTAAATTAAAAATAAATCAATAAAATCAGGATTTTGACAGGATTTTCACAGTTCTATTTCACAAAAAAACAAAATAAAATAATAAAATAATCATAAAAAATAGAAAGAAGACTGCCTACTGTTGATCATGTTATAGTGGATGTTATATTACATATATATAATACTAATAGCAAATTAAAGAAAATTCCTTTATATATGTTTGACTTTATTTAAAAAAATACTTCCTATCATGCATCTTTATTTTTGTCATATCTCTAAACCAAAGAATGTCCCAACACTGGCCAACACTAATCCAAATTTGATTGAGGACTGTTTTTCTAAGTTATCTGGCCTCATAAACACCTGTTGAGGAAGGCTGTGCAGGTGTCCAAATTTTAGATTAAATTAAAAAAAAAAAGTTTCTTGTGAGTGATCCAATGTCACAGAACTAGAAAATGGCAGAGCCAGGCATAGAAATGACAGAATCCAAGCCAAAATCTCTGTTCTTTTCCCTTTACAGGAAGCCTCAGAAAAGAGAAAATAGTTTAGTCACTTGAAGAATATTTTTTTAAGTACAGTAAAACTATAACATGAAAAACAAGCATATGTAAAATAATATTGCTAGTATAGAGCATATACAACTTGTGCTACATTTTTCTTGATGAAAAATGAAGTATGTTATTATATACCATTTTAAATCACATTTACTTCTTTTATGGTGAAAAATTTAAAAAAACTAAAATTATTGTTAATAAAAAAGGCAGGTGTTTATATATTTCCATCTGAACAACGTTCCATAGAAATGCCTCTTTCTCAGATGAGAGAAAAAATAAAAGAATAGTAAATACAGAATCTTAAATTTACTTAATATTCATAATTAGGTAGTTACACAAATGGTGTTATATCTCTTCAGTGTCTTAGCAGTTGAATGAAACAATTGAAAGATAGTACCAATTGCCATATGGCTTACTTTCCACATTTCCGTTTGCAATTTCTTAATTATATCCCTTTAATAGTTGTGAAGAGTTTCATTATGATTAAGACAAAAGTTCCCATGTGCTTATATATCTATTCAGTCAGTAAATATCTATCAATCTCATACCTTCCAGGTACTGGAGATACAGCCGTGAACAATCCTGACAAAAATACCTGCCCTAATGGAGAGTCTGGATACTAAACAAGGAAACCGAGTGAAAGCTATTTTATAGAACATAGTGAGTGGTATGAAGTAGAACACCTACAACAAAAAATTAAGAATTAGGAAAGAGGTCAAAGGAAATGCCAAAAAGATAGGGGAAGGGAGGGTGGGTTGGAGTTCAGAAAAGGTCTCACTGAGGTGGTGATTTTGAATGAAATCTTGAAGAAAATGAGGGAGTGAGTCACATGTAGATACTTGGAGCAAAAGGATGCAGTCAGAGGGAACAGACATGGAAAAGTCCCCATGGCAAGATTGTGCATGCCATGCTGAGGAAATAAGTAGGCCAGTGTGGTTGGACCTGAATGAACAAGAGAGATATTAGCAAGATATAATAATGTAAAGGGTAATGGTGGTCTAATCTGATAAAGTCCCATAGGCCGTTAACCAGTTACTTTGAATGAGATGGGAAAACATTAAAGGATTTTGAGTAGAAGAGGAGCATGATCTGACTTACATTTTAATAAAATCACTCTGGCAGTTGTGTTGAGAATAAATTGAAAAGAATTGTTATCACAATTAAGAGGCTATTGCGATAATCTCACAGAAAGATGATAGTGGTTTACATCAGCCATGGTTGCATCGGAAGTGGTGAAAAGTGGTTGGATTCTGGGTGGATTTTGAAAATGTTGCCAATAGGATTTGCGGATTTATTGAATAAAGAAGATGAGAAAAATAGGAAAACTAATGATGACTTAATTGATCTGAGCATATATTACAACAGAGGATACTGTGAGTGGGATTATTCAGGGGAGAAGATCATAATTTTGGTTTTAGATATGCTAAGTTTGAAATAGCTACTAGAGATTTAAGTGGAAATGTTGAATAAACCCATGGATGTGTGAGCTCAGAACAGATGCCCATATGGAAGATAAAATTTATGAGTCATTATCATATAAATAGTAATTAAAGCCTTGGTATTGGATGATATCACCAAGGGAGGAATGTCCATCAGAGGAGGTTATGTCCAAAGTCTGTGCTCTGGGATATTCTAATATTTATAGGAGAGAAAGATGAGGAGGCATCATAGGAAAATGAGATAGAGCCACTGGTGAGGCAGAAAAAGAACCAAGAAAGTGAGATGTCATGGAAGCCAAGTATAGAAAGAATTTCAAGGTGGAACAAGAGATCAACTGGGTCAAATACTATTAATAAATGAAGTAGAATGAACACTGAAAATTAAAAAAATAGGAGTTAGCAATATGAAGACTAAAGGTAAGTGTGAGAAGAGCAATTTCAGTGATATTGTGAGTTAAAAAACAAAAACAAAAGCAAGAAAAGAAGAATTAAAGGTAGTGATTACAACTCTTTTTTAAGAGTTTCGCTGAGATGATAACAGAGAAAATTGAACAATATTTAAAGAGTGAAGTGAGTTTCATTGAGGCAGATAGGAGAAATAACAGCATGTGTAGAGCTGCTGGAATTATACAATAAAGAACAAAATTGTCAGCATAGGAAAGAGAAAGGACCAGATTGATGAAATGATGATGTCTCCCAGTACATGGAAAGAGAGGATTGCTGGCGTGATGTTTCAAAACACATGAGAAGGGATGAATTCTGGAGCACAAGTGGCAAGCAGTACAAACATGGAGTTTAAGGTACACACCATTTGTTCACTAGGAGGAAGATATCTAAACGCAGATAGATTCAGGATGGTGGGGATGTGGTGGTAGTGACTTATAGAAGTTCCTTCTGATTCATTTTATAGTCTAAGATTGTTTGAATCAAAGTTATAAGGTACAAGTGAGGACGGAGAGAAGGCTTAGGAGTTATGAAGTGACATGGAAAGTTAAAAATAGTTCACTTGGAGAATGGGAGAGAATGTAGACTGGAAATGTAATATTTTTATTTGAAGCATGAAGGTACGCTTCAGGTGTATGATTATGAACTTATTAAGAAAAGTATATCCATATATATGCTTTTTTCTAGCCACATTTCACTGTGTCGCTGCAGGCATGGAATGGATTTAAAATTTCATTTAACTGTGGTTGGGATTTGGCTGATTAAGTACGACAGAAATAAGGATGGGCAAGGAAGTTGAAGGTATATGCAGAATAGTGATTAAAATAGTGGTCAAGTAATTGAAGTGAATCATGAGGATATATGAGGGTAGGTAACAGTGAAAAGATGGTAGGAGTTTTGGTTTGTAGGCATACATATTTGTTGAAGTCAAGTTGGAGAAATCAAGCTGGGCGGGGGGATGGGGTGGCATAGGATAAAGAGTAGAATGCTTGACATTGAGATGGTGAAGAGTTGGCTGTTATAGGAAAGGCAAGATCTATGACATGACCATGATACTGAGTGTCCAAGACAGGAAACAGATAAGATCAGAGAGGAAGTGGTCAAGGGACTGATAATCTTTATGAAAATTTAAATACACAAGGGGCCTGGAGTTGAAGGAAGTAACAGTGTGCTAGGTGCTAAAAATCTTCACAAAATGAAGATAAATAAAGAAGATAATGAGATAAGTGGGCATTGTGTGTGTGGTTTGATCTTCGGAAATGAGATTTAAAGATTGGGGGTTTAAAGTGGTGAGGTGGAATAGTTGACCACCTCCAGGCCCAGTGATGCAAGGATTTTAAAGGGAAATTGCCATATGTTAATTCCAGGGGACACATTGTCCTCAGGGGAGAGCCAGGACTCAGTAAAGAGAAAAAGGCAAGGAGCTATAAACATATTTCTTTATTGAATGTTTCAAATAAAGAAGTCAAGATTTTCTTCCCTAACTCATATTTTGCTTGAAGATATATGAGTATGTATATCTTTATATAGTGTTTTATTAACTTCATTGCATCTCGGCTGTTTATAATTTTCTCCATTTCCTAGGTAAGAAAATAGTCTGAGTGAGATTACATTATTTGCCCAGATTACACAGCTTGTAAATAGCAGAAGTGGTATTAGACCCAGCTCATGTACACAAAGACATCCTTAATATTTTCCCCCATGGACTTAATCCATCTTCTTAAATGAGGTACTGACAAAGTAATCCAGAGGTCTTCTACTCAATGCCAGTATTATAGGGTAAGGCACATTTCTACCTCTTGCTCATTACTCTCATATTTTCTTTCAATTAGTAATTACTGCAGTAGCCACAGGGAAACTGCAGTGAACACAATAGACAAATTTCTTGCCTTCATGGAGTTTCATTCAGTATCTCAAAAAGGAATTAAATATGTAATTACACAAATAAACTACTGAAAAGCCTACAGTTGTAAAAAATTTAGACTGCTGGTATCTTAGAGATTGAGAGCTTTCCCTAAAGAAAGTAGCAATTCTTCCCTAAAGAAGTAGCAATTAAGAGGGACACTAAAAGTGTATGGGAACTGGGCTATGAGTCTGCAGAGACCCCAGGGAATGGGAATGGGTGGAAACTTTGAGAAGGAAAGGACCATGGAGTCAAGGAGAAAGAGAAAGAAACCTAGCCATAGAATCTAATGAGCAAGGGCAAAGAGACAGGAGACTTAGTAGAAGGGAAAGAGAGGGGGCATATTAAGGCCATATCCAATATTCTATTCTTTTTTTTTTAAGTTTATTTATTTATTGAGAGAAAGGGAAAGAAGGGCATACAGAAAGGGGGAGAGAGAGAATCCCAAGCAGGCTCCACACTGTCAGCATGGAGCCTGATGCTCTGTGAACTCATGAACCATATGATCATGTCCTGAATCGAAATCAAGAGTTGGATGCTTAACTGACTGAGCCACCCAGACACGCCTATTCTATTCTTTATCTAAAAGTTCTAGTGAAGTTTTTAAAATAGAAGAGTAACTTGGGCATTCTCTTTTATGCAACTACCTTGTTGAATTCCTTCTTCACAATTATGAAAATATTCAACTTGGTATCCAGTGATAATATTAAATGAATTTTTTCTTCCTCATTTTGCACACTTAAAGATTGCAAAGAGTGCTTAATAATTTGCTAAGATAACTTCTAAAATACTTTTACAGAATACATAAATTGAAGAAAAGTAATTTAATAGTAAATATATATATACTGGGTTTTGCTTTTTTATGATTTATTTTATTTTAATTTTGAAGTAAGTATCCCTGTTTTCCACACACACAAAAAATGTCTTGTATATGTAAGATTTGCAAATTATTTTGTATTGCACCTTTTCTTTTTTAATGAAAATATCTATAAATGCACATAAACTTTGCATGGTTTTGAACATCTTAAGCATTCAGTTTCATGCATTCTCTCATTGATCTAGCTTCTGCTCTCAAATTGTTACCATTGCATATTTTGCCAAATGTTCTCTTTTAACATATGTATTTGCTATGTAATTTTTCCATGCTGAACTAATGATCATAGTATCTTTTTGTTTCCTTTACTGAAGCCAAAGATACATCAAAAATAATAAATTAATATTAAATTGACCTTGATTTCATAGTTTCAAAGCTATTTTTCTTTTTTGAATTTTAGATATAGAGCGTACTCATTTCTTTTTGACAAATAACATAAAGAACCCTAGGGTCGTTATGTGTGAGCTATAGTATTATATAAAAATGAGGACTATTATTGGTACTTTTCAATAATTTAAAATTTCTTTGTCAAGCAGTGACCCATGTACTAACATTTTTGTCAGTTAGTCAAAGCAGATCACAATTTTCAAGAAAAAAAATCAAGATATTTGTTATACAATATCTCAGAAAACTCTTAACATTATATAATGAACTATTAAGCTATATAATCACTTGATCCAGTTTTTCCTACAAAGTAAAAAAAAAAAACACAAGCAAGCACACAGGAGCATGTGAATGCACCCCCCACACACACACAATTTCTTTGACCTTGATGTTCAGTTAAACTCGAATTCTTTCTCTTGACTACATTCAAAGCGTCCATTTCCATATGACTACATAGCCCTTAATCGTATTATCTGGCTTCAGCAGTCTGCTACTGAAACTATACACTTCAATGTAATTGAAATCAAAATTAGAATTTTTTAAATACTTTAAATCAATACAAATTATGGGTTTAATAATTTCTATTATATCTCCAGCAATTGGTCATCCAATTGCCGTTTCAGAATTCTTAATCTCTCAAAACATTATATTCTCTTTGAATCCTGATAACTTCTCAATTATGTAGAGCAAAAACTTGTTTTCTATACCTTCTCTTTGTTCTAGTTTTTCCATTTGGTCAACATAATTGTTTTATAGACCTCATCCATTTTGAGCTACATTTAAAAATAACAATATTGTGAAGCTAATTGTGTTATATGATATACAAGTAAATTCTAAGAGGTTATACAATATTCTAATTCAAGATGTTTTATGGAAAAAAATCTTGGACAAATATCAGTGGAAATGAATGGAGAATAATATACATAGAGAAACGTAGGTGGAAAAGCTATTGTTATGCCAGGTATTGTGAACATTCCAGTCTGACTCAAATGCTGAGAGCAGGAAAAGGAGTGTTGGGATTTAACTGAAAAGACAAGTTAAGGAATATTCTAGATGATTGTAAATCTGACTAAAATTTTTAAATTTCATTTAGTAAAAGGTATATAATTCTTAAGAGCTCAAATGTCCATCAACTTATGAATGGATGAGGAAGATGTGGTTTACATATACAATGGTATACCACTTGGCAATGAGAAGGAATGAAACCTTGCCATTTGCAACAACATGGATGGAACTGGAGGGTATTATGCTCCATAAAACAAGTGAAATAAGTTAGTCAGAGGCAGACAGATGTCATATGTTTTCACTCGTAGGTGGAATTTGAAAAAATAACAGACGACCATGGGGAAAGGGAAACTATTTGAAAAATAGTTTCAAACAGAGAGGGAGGCAAACCATAAGAGACTCTTAAATAGAGAACAAACTGAGGATTGATGAGGGGGTGAGGAGGTGGGTAAATTGGGTGATGAGCATTGAAGAGGGCACTTGTTGTGATGAGCACTGTGTTATATGTAAGCGATGAATCAAGGGAACTTACTCCTGAAGCCAAGAACACACTGTATACACTATATGTTAGCTAATTTGACAATAAATTATATTCAAAAAATTTTTAAAAAGGTAAACATTCCTTGAAAATTTATAACAAATTATGTATATGTTCAAATTAATCTTTATGAATTAATACTAAGCCAATAGAAGGAAGAAATGAATATGAAAAAAAACTAACAAAGCATTACAGTCAGTGATAAAATAATAATATTTGCACTGGGATGGTGACAAGAGGAATGAGCAGGTAATGATTATAATTAATAAATAAACACTAAGTGCCTAGCATTCGAAGCTCCTTACCTGCACATCTCAATCTTTCTCATGATAGAGGAACTGTAAGTATCCCCATTGTATATGAGAAAGATAAAGTTTTGAAAGCTAAAATAACAAGCTTAAGGTTATGCAAATAGTCAACACATAGTGAAGAAGGGCTATCATCCCTCCCCCCACAAAAAGGAAGATACATTCTTTAGTTCTTTAATTTTCTACTTTTAAGTTCTTTAGAAAGTTAATTTATTTAATGGCTTCACCCACTACTTCTATAATATACTGCCAAGTCAACATTCTAACCATCACTTCTCACTCAAACGCAAATCTTGCATGAGTCAGCTGTCTCCTGTAACTTCTTCCTGAATTTTACATCATCTTGAAATTTTAAGTGAAAAAAAAAATTCTCTCACTGAAAATTGGTATGCTACGTTTTATCAGATGAGAATCATTATACCGCTTGTATTTCCTTACGGTGGTAGGTACAAATCAGCTAATTTATTGTGCAATCAGGAAATTGTGCTGGCTTCTGTTGACCCTTCTTGCTGTGGCTAGAGTTGACTATTTTAGATATTAAATTTACAGTATTTTTGCTTGGTTGATTCTTTCTTAAATGATTGTTTATAAAAAAAAAATTGCAGGGATTGGATGAGTTTATAAATGCCTTCCAGAAGCACCCTTTCCTGGTCCTTCACAAAGAACTCTTTATCTAAACTTTATTCTCTTTGTCTGGAACCCTATTATTTTTTTTACTCTCTTTAGGCTAAAATATTTATAACCATACATGATTCTGCCTTCTGCCCACATGCAGATGGCAGTCCTGGTGATTTTTTTTCATCCCATGAGTCTTTCTTTCTATTTCCATGAATGCCACCTCATTTACTTTATGCTCAACAAATTCCTTTTTAATTCACTAATGCTCCTCTCTTTTCTACAACCCTATGTTATGCATTTGTCTCAACATTTTTACTTAATAAACTTATTAAGTATTATTATATTACTTAATATATTAAATATTAAGATTAGGGGTACCTGGGTGGCTCAGTCAGTTAAGCCAACTAAGTTGGTCCATTTCTTGATTTTGGCTCAGGTCATGATCTTACGGTTTCTGAGTTCAAGTCTCATGTTGGGCTCTGTGAGGACAGTGCAGAGCCTGTTTGGGACTCTCTCTCTCTCTCTGTCTCTCTGTCTCTCTGTCTCTCTCCTCTCTCTGTGTCTCTCTTTCCCTCTATCTCTACCCCTCCCCCACTGTCTCTTGAAAAGGAAATTATTTTAAAAATAAATAAATGTTAAGATTAGGTTAAAATTAATAAGTAACTAATGCCTGAAGATTAATTCCATTTTTTAAGATTCATCTTTTCAACTTGTCATTCACAAATTCTCTTCCCACAGTAAACATAATCTGGGCGTTATTTCCTAAATATTCTTTCATACTCATTTTCACTCTACAGTTTTCTTTAATCATTATGTATAGTGCTATCTCATTTATCTCTACCCCCAGCTGAACTTGTCTTTCATCCTAAGTATAATTTAGATCATTTCCAAGTCCTTGGAAGTGTCTTCTTTAAAATTTGTAGGCATTATAGACACTTATTTATCATGTCTTATTTCATTAATTGTATTGACGGTTTTTAATTTTATACATACATGCTCCTTTCTTCCAAAATGTGTCTTTAATCTTCGAGGTAATTACACTGTTTCATTCTTCTTTATCTTTCTTGTGCCTAACCTTGTGCCTTGCAGAACATGTGAAGTCATTTTTTGTTTATATGAGGCTTCAGACTCTCTTTAAAAGCAGATGTGTTTCCAGGGATCTATGAATAGAATGTTGCTGATGTTGTTCTTGTTGAGTGTGTTTTGGTGATTTTAGGTAAAATAGCAATGCATTAAGCACCATTTCAAAATGTTTTATATATCTCTTATATATTAGGAATGTTTCTGGCTTAATGAGGTTTACAATCCAGTTGTGGAATATTATATGACAGTATTGACCTATGATTTTGACTTTTCTACCCTTAAAATTTTTTTCTGCAGATTTGCAGAGTTAAAATTTTGGACTTGATAAACAAAGTGTGCATATACTGCTCATATGGGGATATCAGGAATAAGAAATATGTTTTTATTTAAATTAATAAGAAGCATTGGTGATTTTTAAGTGTGGACTAAATGTGACATGTACTTCTTGGTAGTATGTCTCAGTCATAGAAAAACCAATTGCTAATCACTTCAATAAATGTTTAGGAGAGTTTAGAAGTCAGGATCATCTTATACTGTAGGTAACTTTCCATAACCATAGATGAATTGCTCTTGAGTACATTGTAATAGTGAATCAGTGACTCTCTGTGTGAACAAGCTTGATCATTTGTACTAACTTTGAGTCTTTAACACTTGAAAATATGATAACTGATATTTGTATTCATCATCAAAATATTAGATAAAGAACAGAATCATCCTCTCTTTAAAGGAGATTTGATGTGTAATAGTGATCTTTAAATTAATGGGAATGCTTAAGCATTTCTTTTTGAGGAAATAAAATTTAAATTTTTGTAGGATTGAATTTCATATACTTTCCTGAAGAAATATTTTTAATTTTAATTTTTATTTATTTATTTATTTTTAACGTTTATTTATTTTTGAGACAGAGAGAGACAAAGCATAAACGGGGGAGGGTCAGAGAGAGAGGGGAGACACAGAATCGGAAACAGGCTCCAGGCTCTGAGCTGTCAGCACAGAGCCCAACGCGGAGCTTGAACTCACGAACCACAAGATCATGACCTGAGCCAAAGTCGGACGCTTAACCCACTGAGCCACCCAGGCACCCCAAGAAATAGATTTTTTTAATTTCTCCAGTTAATGAGCTTTTTAGAGCATTTTACCCAGAAGGTTTTTTAATATGATTGTTAAGGCAGTGATACTTTAACATAATTGACTACCATTTTTTTATTACTTATCTAAAGTTTTTATTCATTAAGATTTTCAGTATAGAAGATAAATTTCAGGGGTAATGAGACAAATATCTGAATATTTTTAAAGATTTCCTTGTAAGTGAAAAGGGTTGCGATACACTAACAGAAAAAAAAAAAAAAATTAACATCTGTATATGGGTAGTGCACCAAAGGAAAAATACAAATTGACAAAAAAAAAGAGATACCAAAAATTCTACATCATTAAAGTTAAAAAAAATGCAATTCTATTTGAAATACTTGGTAATTCAAACTACTTCTACCTAAGATATTGTTGCAACTATGTTAGAAAAGATTATTTCTAACAAAGATAAAAATCATAACTTTATTGGACTTTATGTCAATTTAATCATGTGCTTGAGAAAATTATTGACGATGGAAAGCTCATAAAGTAGTATGTTTCAAGGGAACCCTAAAGACATACCAAACACAAGAGCCAGAAATTCAAAGCTCCCCCTAAGCCATCATATTACTCACATCTCCCAAACAACACTAAGTATTTTTTTATTGGGAGAATTTTGAAAATTTGCTTCCTATGCACTCTACATGAAATTGAGTAGATAAGGATTCAGTATATTAAAAGTAAAACAAATTATAAGGAAGAAAATTATGTGAGATACCAAAATAAAACAAAACAAAACAAACCCAACTGTATTGTATGTGCAGAGAAAAAAAATAATCAAAAGGGAATCTGCAACATTCCATGATTTGGGATTTGAGATGTTAGTAAAACCATTCATAAATATGTTTGCCAGTATATGTAAAGAATATATAAAGTATTTGTATCTTTGACACAGTAACTTAAGATAACTGAAAAATCAAAGATGTAGACAAATATTATAACACTTTCAAATGATAAAAATAAATTATAAGTTAATATAAAAAATAGGTAACTAGTTATCTGAATCATTGTTTATATATACAATATTATGTATGTGTGTGTATATATTTATATAAATCTATACATATGTATACTATATGAACTCTATATATGACAAATAAATAGATGATAGATATATCAGAATTATCAATCAGGATTAACAAGAAAATTGAGAATGTAGAAAATCTTGCTGATAAAACTATTCTGAAAATAAAAAGATACAAACATATAAATGGTAGTTCATTTAATTACTATTTAAAATTGTGAGCATGTTACCATCAAGTATTTTCAAGATCCGTTAATCAAATTCACCTCTGGTGCTTATATACCTCAAAGTCCAATTTACAATTGATTTTTATGATTAGAATATTATTTCAATTTTTGTGTTTTTAAATAATGGATAAAGGTAAGAAATCTGAGGGAATAAAATACTTTGTGTTTTAGAGAACTTTTTAAAGAGTGACAAAATGCTAATTGCTCATTTAAACGTATTTAAGCAAGTATGAGAATAGTTTTGTGCATACAGTGTGGTGAAATACTCTAAAATGTTTTGTGTTCTCAAAGAACTCACTAAATAGGTTCAACATTTTAATCATGTTGTATCAAATTATTCTTTGACTGCTAAATCTACCTAAAAAAATCAACAGGACTTCTCAGAATAGTTGAATAGCTGCAGATTTTGTATGTCATACCTAACATGTCTAAAAGCTTTCTCTCATTATGCAAAAAGTCATGAATAATCAGGTCAAGGCAGTATGCAAAGAAAATTATCAGACTGTGAAACTAAGGGAAGGCCTGTTAGGCACAAGCTGTACACCTGTTTGCTCATTCCTCACTTTAAATGGTTTGTCATTCTGTTTATAAAAATCTCGTTATACTGAGAGTTCTGTGAGTGAAGAAAAAAAATCTTAAATCCTACTCAACAATAAGTCAAATTATGTTTACCTAAACAATTCTTCAAAAATATACCTGATATATACTTGAAATGTTATGTATACAATATACATGATATATATATATATATCTATATATCTATATATATATATATATACACATATTTTAAAATCTGTATTTTAACAGAGTAAAACTTTTCACTATAAAATTTGACCAATTCTAACAAGAAAGTCTCTTATTTAAAAAAAATCCATACAGTATTGTATAAACCAGAGTTTATGATTGTCAGAATATCTACTTTAAATATAAATATAGTTTTACCTTAAGCTGAATCTTATATAAATTTCAACAGAGTTAAAAGTGAGGTGTTATTTTATTTAGTCCATTCACACATTGCTATTATAAAGATATTTTTGCTAAGACTATATCTCAAATAAAAATATTTCTGTTTTTATTTCACTCTGCATCTTTCCAGCTTATTAAAACAATAGAAATTAAATACTTAAAAAATACAAGATTCTTCTATAAGCCCTCACAAAATAAGGTCATATTTTAATATTTACATAGAACATACATATATGAGATTCATATTTACTCATCTAGCAAGTTAAATTTTATATTCATAGAATAATTATCTTTGATATGCTTGGCAAGATGTTATATTTCATATTTTAAAATAAGGTTAAGTCCAATTTTTCAATTGAAAAAATTATAATGTGCTATGTAAAAAAGCAGAGAAACACAAATAGCATATGATTTCACTCATATGTGGAATTAAAGAAACAAGACAGATGATCATATGGAGAAAAAGAGGCAAACCAGAAAACTGACTCTTAAGTATGGAGAACAAACTCAGGATTACTGGAGGGAGGGGGGCAGGGGAATGGGTTAAGTGGGTGATGGGTTAAGGAGGGCACTTGCAGTGATAAACACCAGGTAATTGTATACGACAGAGAGATCACTAAATTCTACACCTGAAATTAAAATTACACTGTTAACCAATGAGAATTTAAATAAGAACTTGAAGAAAAAATAATTATACTACAGTTTTCCTTCTGTTTCTAATTATTATATTATATAGAATTAGTGCATTTTTAAATATTGGTAGCACTATTTTAGAAGTTAAAAAGAAATTATTATTTACCTGGAAATTTCACATTCTCCTGAATATGCTTTTCTAATGCTAAAATCTATAAATTTATAATACTTATCCAAGGTACTCTCATTTCATTCCATAAATATAATGATTATGTTAATTTTATCCATATGCACTGAAAAACAGTTATTTTTAAGAAATTGTGATAGATTCATTCAATAAAACAAGCAGAAAAGGTTCATAATATATTAAAGACTGACATTATATTTGGCATTCATATTGTATAATGTTTATTACTTGCATATGCAAACAAATGCATTGGATGAATATTATACTTTAGTTCCTTTTTTTTTTACTAATTCTGTGATTCTATATTTAAGTGATAATATATTTAATATTATACTTTAGTTGTTTTTTTTTTTACCAATGCTGTGATTCTATATTTAAGTGTGAGATAGTTTATAAAAAAAGCATATAACAAATGATCACTATCATTTGCCTCAAAGCTGTTTAGAATATATCTGCAATGTACATTATGCTTTTAAGAGTGTGAAATTGAACCAATTTAAGATGAAGAAGAACAAGGGTTAGTGAGAGATTTGAGGACAACAAATTTGGAAGCAAATGATAGCCTAGATTTTGTAGAGTGGCATATCAAAGCCTCTGTAGGTTTCTAGAAATGCTAGTGAAAGTACCACAGTAATTTTTTTTTTTTGAAATACAGTTGATATACAACATAACATTAGTTTCAGGTATACAACTTAGTGATTCCTCAAATCTATATTTATGGTATACTCACCACAAGTATAGCTACCATCAGTCACCATACAATGCTATTACAATACCATTAACTATATTCCCTTATGCTGTATCTTTAATCCCATGACTTATTCAGTCCATAACTGGAAGCCTGTATCCCCCACTCCCATTCATCTATTTTGCCCATCCTCCAACCATTGCCCCTCTGGCAACTGTCAGAGTTTGTTCTCTGTATTTATAGAGCTATTTCTACTTTTTGTTCATTTACCCATTTGTTTTGTTTTTTAGATTCCGTATATAAGTAACATCATATGGTATTTGTCTTTCTCTGCCTGAATTATTTCATTTAGCATAATAATTTCTAGATCCATTCATGTTTCAAATGGCAAGATCTCATCTTTTCGTGGATGAGTAATATTTTGTCGTATGTATGCCACATTTTCTTTATCCATTCATCTATTGAGGAACACTTGGTTGCTTCTATGTCTCGGCTATTGTAAATAATGCTGCAATAAACATAGGGGTGCATATATCTTTTCAAATTAATGCTTTTGTTTTGAGTAAATACTAGTGGAATCACTTATTGTTTGGTATTTCAATTTTGAAATTTTCAAGAAACCTTAATGCTGTTTTTCACAGTGGCTACACCAATTTACATTTCCACAGACTTTTAAAACTATGGCAATAACTAGTGTTGAGTCTACGAACAAGGAAAAGTGGATAATGTAAAAGATAACTACATGATTAATAATATTGAACTCTAAAGCCTCAGAAAGGTTGTGTCCAACAAATACTTTTTACATTTTAAAATAAGATGTTTAAACTATATAGAATGCAATATGTAACTAAAAAAAATAGCAATATGCTCCAAATTTTCTTCCTTGAAAATTTGGTCCAGTTGTGTTGTCCCACTGATTGATGGAGCAAGTTATGTGGATTACTGAGGGAGGAGCAGCTCAGTTAGAGGAGCAGCAAGAGATAATATCTTGAGACAGGTATCTACTTGCCTTATTCAAGATTAAGTAAAAGATTCCAATTTTTTACTATTTAAGATAATCAGAGCTACTGAGTAGGTAAATGGAAGATTGATATGATTAAGTGAGTGACATAATGAGGGACGGAGGTAGAAGTGAGGGAACAGTGGAGAGCAGATCATCATAGATTTTGTAGGACCTTGTAAGCTATTTAAATGAAGTGGGTTTTTTTGTTAACTTTAGTGAGATAGGTAGTGATATGACAGGTTTGACTTTGTACTGTAAAAACAATCTAACTGCTTTGTCATATATAGACTGTGGGTGTAGGGGCAGAGAGAGAGCAATGGCAAGCTCTTGTAGCCTTCCGAAGTAATTCAAGAGAAAATCATAGTGCCTTGGACCAAAAGGTAGCCTTGAGATGGCATAGCAGTGAGATGTTTGGTATATTTTGAAGGTAGTACAGATTAGATGTGCTGATGCCCTAAATGTGAATATGAGAAAGAGTGAAGGAATGGTCAGGGTTATCGGAGAAAGCAATTATCAACACAAAATTGCTACTAACTGACAAATAGGGAATCAGGATTTGAGTTTGGACAAACAGGTTAAGGAGCTTATTCAACAGCCAAATGGAGATCTTGGATATGGCTTTGGGTTTAAGGACAAGTTGTATCTGGAGATACTGATTTTGCAGTTTTCCGCTAATATAGGAATAAAAATCATACAACTGAAATATATGAGACAGATCAAAAAGTAAGAATAGATGGAGACATGGTCCAAGGACCAAGACCTAGGCATGTATAGACAGATAGGTTGTAACAAGTGGAGAAAACACAGAAAAATTGTCCAAATGATGAAGGGAGTTGTGTGGATCATATTCAGGAGTGAGTTAGAAAGTAGAGATGACAAATTTATAATTAAAACTTAATGACAACAGTAATTTAACTTTGGATAGAGAAGTAAGTGAAATTACTGAAATGTGGGCAGCAATTGAGATAAAGTACAAAAATAAAATTATGGTTGCAAAATCAATATAAATAAGGTCTTTCCTGCTACCATTACAGAACAAATGGAACAGGATATTATTGATAGCAAATAGCACATGGACCACAGGACTGATATTTGACTAATCTCATCTCAGTAATAGATTAAGCCTTGTTATTGTTGCTATCCAGAGTGAAGGGCAGTGGAATATTATATATATTGTTAATTTAATCAACTATCTTTCTTAAAATACTAAAGATATTGAGATTGGAGAATTTTAGAGAAATATATGAAATGACTTGTACGAATAAAAATGAAAGGTTGAATTTGAACTTCTAGTTTATATTGATTTGTCATGGAATAGAAATCAAAAGCAGAAAATAGAAATACCTTTTCTCAAAGTTAGATATTGTCAAATGAAAGACTTAAGTGAATTTTTGGACTTCCTGGTGAAGAAAGATTTTGAGACAAAACAAACTGTAAAAAATCTTAGCCCCAAATAAACTGGCAGACATGAGCATTATTAGATAATCTTGAATTACTAAATCCCTACACAGTTAAATCTTTACAAATATTAGAACTCTAAGATCCCTCAGTCAACAGGTTGACCTAACACTATAGCCCATCTAGTTGAAAGAGATTATAAACTTGTATAAGCGTTTCTTAACCTGTCTCAGGTCCTATCCAAACTTTAATTCTTACTTTATTTCAAACCTAAGGAACAAATTAAGACATAACATTTGTAAGAGGAGAATACTCCTAACAAAGCTATATTTTGTTTTGTCCAAGTCAGAGAAATATTCACACTGATGTGTTAGTATATATCTGGGACAGCACAGCAGATAGGAGTGACAAGAAAAAAAAATAGGGAGGTAAATGGCTTGATTCAAATTTGGCAAGTGACATTTGTAACTTGAGTAAATTAATCCGAAATATCCTAAATAAGATAATAAGATAAGTAGTTTAAAGAACTGCATGACGAATAATGTCTAATTCAAATAAAGCCACGCATAAACCTCCTTAAATAAAATTTCAGATATAATCGGTCCAAAGATTGTTGTTATCTGGCCTGTAGGTTTGAAGCTGGAAAGCACTTTGGCTATAATTTCCAGTGGATCATTTAATGACTAAAACCCAAATAAGTTAATTGATTGCTATTAAGTGGACTGATCTTAAATCTTATTTTTCTGAGTACAAGGTACATTTTTTTTTCTATTTCGTGACGTGTTCTAGGCTAGAGTCATGAGATATTGTCTAAGTTAATTTATAATAAAAGATAAAAAAACAAATTTTATACTTTCAGAATGTATATTTTTAATTAGTTATTTTTTTAGTTATTTTTTTAATATTAGTAATGTGAAGTCCTGGAAACTCACAATGAGTAGCTAAACTACAAAAATTCAAACAAATTCTTAGAGTCTCTCACAAAATTCTCTCATTATTTATATTTTGGAGTAGAACAAGTATAGCATTTAACTGGACAAATAACTTCAGATTCACTGCAATCTGCGCTCAATTCAATTGGTGGCAACATCTTGAATAAGATATTAAGAGAAAATGTAATCAAACCAGCAAGGAGTTAATTAAATCTGCTGTTAATATCATAATTGCATAATTTTCCATCTAATCCTGTTACAAATTTCAAAATATAAACTGGGGCAATATTCTCTTATGTTCGGACTCTTTCCTTTTTAAGTTAGGCAGTAGTGACTGTTTCACAAAGTGGTACCTTTTTCTTTGAAAAGGATATGCTGACTTATTTTTAATAACAAAAGAAATTTTCTGAATAATCTGATCAAGCAGAGTTTCATATTCTGTGTGTTACCCAACTTAGATCTTAATGGAGAAATAGGGTTGTTTGGCTTGCTAATTATAATAATAATAATTGAAAACTCATAAGATTTCTTTTTGTTTCCTTGTCAGAATCAATTTCCTAAAAAACATAGATTATTCATTCATATTTATCAGCCCTGGTGAATCAAAACAAGAGCAAAGTCATTCTTCTGATTGTTTATTACAAATATGCATGGACTATATTCTTCTAGATATTTGTCATTAATTATTAGGAAGTTGAGAACTAGGTATTTCACCTTGATAATTCCAAAATATGATTGTATTAAGTGTTTAAGTTATTATTTCCTGTACATTTCCTAAAGAAAATTAGATTCATACAATATGAAGAAACAATCACTGGCATAGATTTCATCAGTCCTAGGTTTTAAATCTCAGATCAGACTCTTGCTAGTTATGGGAAATTGAAAAATCACATGAAACTTCTGAGCTTCTGTTTCCTCACCTCTAGACTGGTATACCATTCCAACTTACAAAGTTGATGTGAAAATTAAGTAGTGCTAGGTGAGCAGTTACCTAAAGACAGGCATACACTGATATGCAAGTAAAGTAAAAATGCCTTCTGTGTAGAACAATCTGCAACTATTACCATTTTTCAGCTTTTAGTAATTTTTTTTTATATATATATATATATATATATATGCACATATATACACACATATAATATATGTATGTATATGTATATTATATGTATGTACGTATATATGTATATTCTGCAAAGAAATGTGTATACAAAGAATGAAAACACTTTTAAATGTATTGAAATATATAATATTGTGAAATTAATTTATATTATAAAATTAGGAGAAATGTAGTTTTCATGCTAGCATAAAAATTGCATCTGCAGAATTTGTAATATATTCAATTACATGTGTATTTCAAGTAGTTGCAAGGTGAAATGGAAAATTAGCTGGGCTATACCTGATCTGCATGCATACATGCAAAATTTGAAGATTATATTTAGATGCAAATTTGACTGCTGTAGTATAGGTGTAGATTCCTTTGAAGATACCTCCATTACAGTCAGTTTTGTTTCCCGCCCTCCTCCCCCCACCCCCCGCCCTGTATTCTGCTTTACCAATATGTTCTTTTACTGCCATGGCTAATTTCCTAGAGATAGATTAAATTGACAACCTTGACTATTATTATTTTCTTGATTTTTTCTTGGTTTCTTCATAGACAGTGCATTCACTATTTAAGTAGCCTTGTGGATATACTGACATTTCAGGGAATGGAAACAAACCATGCATTTTTATGGCTGCAAGAATTAGGCTTGGTTCTGTAAATCTTTATTGCTTCCTACTATGTGTCATGCACTTGCTAAGCACCAAGGATAGTAAAACAGAGTGCTTGCCCCTGAATTTTTCCTCACCAAGTACTTCTTTCTCATCATCTTTTCAAGTTCCATTTTACAAATAAAAAAAAAATAAGATGCACTTAAGTGACTTAAATTTACACATCTAGTTAGTTACAGAGCAAGGAAGACAGTGTATCCTGACTTCCATTCAAATTATAACATGCTGTCTCCACATTACTAATTATAGAAGGGTGAAGTATATAGACAGCATTTTCTTTTAATTCTACCAAATCTCTATGGAATTTCTTTTTTAAATGAGGTTGGTGACAAGAATGTCAATGGGTTAATGAAAATGAAAGCGACTGAACATTTTGTTACAAATTCACTTTAGGCTTGAAATACTGCATGGCATTTCGTCTAACTTGCCTATATGCTTGCAATATACCATTAAGAGAAGAAATGTCAGTTATCTGGTTAATTTGTCAATGTAGACAGCCAGTCAAGCCCCAACATGAACCTCCTTTAGTGTATATGATCTGAGTTAACTGTAGCCATAGTCTAAATTGATTTGTTAATTGCTAACTTTTCATCAGTTTGGTTCCTACAGACTTCAGTTGAAAACAAAAGCAATAATGTCACTATAATGTATGGCTTGTCTTCCCCATTCTCAAAATCAATCTTGGAAATTTTAAGACTCATATACAGAATAAAATTGACCTCTTACAGGAAAAAGTGTCTACTTTATAATAACAAATACTATTTTGAAACAACCATTGTGTGCTAAAACTGTTTAAATAATTTTACTTTTATTAACCCATTCAATCCTATTAGTTAGGTACTAACATCATTCCATTTGAAAGATCAGGAAATTAGAGAGGTTAAATAAACTAACCAATGTTATATACCTAGTAATTAGTAAACTCAGAATTAAATAAACTAACCAATGTTATATACCTAGTAATTAGTAAACTCAGAATTAAATTCTCTTATAAAGCATATCAGTTGTCTCTATTTAAAGTGCATTACTAAGGGTACCTGGGTGGCTCAGTCGTTTAAATCTCTGACTCTTGATTTCGGCTCAAGTCATGATCACATGGTCGTGGGATGGAGCCCTGCATCAGGCTCCCTGGAACCTCCTTGAGATTCTCTCCCTCTCCCTGGATCCCTCCCCCCACTCATTCTCTCTCTCTCTCTCTCTCTCTCAAAGAAAAAGTGCATTACTAAAACTCAGTATGAAATCTTACTAAATAGATGAGACTATATAGTTTTATTTATCGTAATTAATATCTACAATAGACTAAAAATGGTCAATATTGTTAGAAATCATGAGAAATATGGAATATTGCATCAAATTAGCCAAACCTCATATGCAGTTTTACATAAATAGAGCATTAGCCCAGAAAGGCAAATGATGACTTTCAGAAAGTAAATCTATAGTTTGAATTTATGAAATGCTAAACTAAAAACTCAGTAATAATATTCTGAAGAGAAGTAGTACTGGAATTGGTAGGTGCTACATATTGTCTTTGGACAATGATGCACATCTTAAATAGAATATTTTTGAAAGTTCTAGATAGAGACCGTGAGTATCATCTGATTGTGTTAATATTAGTATAATAATCATAATAAACACTTTTGGTTTGTCTGTTTTAAGGAATGTTGCCCTTGCTATCCTTAGATGGATATTTTGTACTTGTTCATTAATGTTTTGGAGTCAGGTGATACTACCAGATCTCCAGGGCTTCAGCCTTTCCCCACTGCTAATTCTCCTACGTGCAGAAACGCAAATATATTCGTAAAGACACTGTAGCATATCATCTCTTACACCCTAAAAGAAGCAGGCATTCCTATTCCTATAAAATAAAATTCAGTCTCCCAAACTGCATTTCCAGACTGATTCTCACTATTCTTCGTCATTTATTTTTTTAATGTTTATTTATTTTGAGAGACAGAGAGAGAGAAGAGAGAGAGAGGGAGAGAGAGAGAGAATGAGCAAGGGAGGAGCAGAGACTGAGAGAGAATCCCAAGCAGGCTCAGCACTGTCAGTGCAGAGCCTGATGTGTGGCTCAAACTCACCAAACATGAGATAATGACCTGAGCCAAAGTCGGAGGCTTAACAGAATGAGCCACCCAGGTGCCCCTGTTCCTTTTTCATTTCTAAGATCTCATCAAACTGGATAGAGAAAATATTCTATGAACAAACCCCATGATTTTCCACTTCCATACGTTTAGATTCCACATTATTTCTTTCTACACAGATGTATGTGTACCCGCTTATCTGTTGAATGTAAATTTAAAATACCCTGTCACTCAAAGTCCAACTTTTAAAGACAGTCTCTCCCCTTTCTAGTCCTCCAGCTAGAAAATAATGTATTTTTACACTCTACATTTTACCAATTTCTTTTTCATGATGCAGTTACTTTCCAGTGGATCTCTTGTAATTTTTATATGTGTTTTATCACCCTTACAAGTTGCTACAAAGATTTTAGGACAGAGGCAATGTTCTATCAATCTTTGTAGATTCCATACCACCTTACTTCTATTTTTTCTAATATAAGATGTATTTTATAAACTAATATAGACAAACACAGACTTGTACTGATACAGTTGGGAGTCAGAGAAGTTAAGTGATTTCTTAACTTGTTAATGGTGGTGGTGATGATCAGACTCCTTCAAATGGTTTCTTGGTTTTGGATAGCATATCCAATTTTGAACAAGATGTCTGTAATAAAATAGGAAGCATCCGGGAAGGAATAGACAACCTCATGAGGTCCCAACCAAACAACTGAGCCTTGGGGAATGCTCATACTCCTAATAACATGCCAGGCTTGTTTCTTTCCTGGGTGTTTTACTCCAGCCTCTTCCCCAGCCAATTCCACAGATCCTTGCACGGTTACCTCCCTCTCACCATGATTCCACTCATTTTTGAACTCTGCATAGAAATCTCTATAATTACCTGTGAGATCTTCATAACACCCATCCTTCCCTGAAACAAACTATTGATTTGTTACAGCATTGTAAACTAGTTTGGTTTTCAAATAAAATATAAATCTCTCAAGGGCAAGGACTCTCTCCTGGACACCACTATATTCCCCAAAGCCTAACAAACTATCTAACCATAGAAGACACTCATAAATTTTTGTTGACTGACTTGAAAGGGAGTGATCACAAAATGAAGATATCATTAACTGACTCATACAAGATAAAAGTGATAAACTGTTATCCTACTGAGACACTGTTATTCAAATTTGTGATTCAGTCTATTGCCATATTATTTAGGCTTATGGCCAGAAAAACAAAATGGATTCCCACATTTCTGTGTGCTGTGGTTACATCTATTTGTATTTCAGGCTTAGGTTAAATTAGCTAAGTGACTCAAAGTAACAAGTTGACCAGGCTGAGTGTCTCAAACAATGTGATGTTGCTGATACTTACAGTCAAGTAGCTTAGTGGGCATTGCTTTGAATCCACAGAGAAAACTCTCAGATCTTGTCAGAGGAACAAAGGATCAAAACAGAAACACCCTTGAAGGAAGGTGAGACTTCCCTTGACTGCCCCAGTCCTCAGGGAACCCTTCTTCCTCTGAAATCAAGACTTTACTGTCTGTACCCTGTGTGTGTGGTACTGATCCAGTTAGTACTATTTCTATATGGGTATGTGCTATCCATTCATTGAAAAAAATATATATATACATATATATACACATATACATATACACATATATACATACATACATATATATATATATATATATTTTTTTTTTTTTCTTTGTAAAAGCAGATTGGTTGATCTCATTGTCATGGACCAGAGAGAGAGAGAGGGTGGAGAGGGTGATACAGAATCTGAAGCAGGCTCGAGGCTCTGAACTGTCAGTACAGAGTCTGACTTGGGGCTTGAACTCATGAGCTGTGAGATCATGACCTCAGCCAAAGTCGGTCATGTTAACCAACTGAGCCACCCAGGCACCCAAAGAAAGGGCACTTCTTAAGGCAATGACCAGTAGTCATCTTTCAGTCTTAAGGTTCAGCTGAAAATGTACACCAAAGAAAATGGCTGTTGAATAGCTGAATTTACAGTCTTAGAATCACAGAAATAGGAGGCACACCCACACACAAAAAATTATTTGATTGATAAAATGAGGGCATATTTCATTGCTGGTTAATTTGTTGAATCAGCTCTTGTGAAGCAAAAACTCTATAAGGACAACAAGCAGTCATTAACTAAAAATACCAAAGAAAAGTCACCTTTAAGGCAAACTATTTCCAATCTAGAACCAGAACAATGAGTTTAATGTGAGCACATCCACTGCAGTTTTTAAAATTTCCCTCAAGTAACAACCTCACATCCCTCCCCAAACTGAGTAGATTATTGCAATTTTATACAACAGAAGACTTAGTGTATTATAGCAATATTTCTTTGCAGCACTCTTACAATTTTCAAATATTTTCTTTCTTTAATTCTGCATTTATATTTCCTGCTTGTTTCTAAAGAAACAAATAAAACGTCATTAAAAAAGCTTGGAACACTTTTATTAATGCAACAGAACTTTTGTATTGATTTTCAGAGCGAGTAAGTACTGTTTGTTAAATATGACTGTCACTTTATAGACCCGACTTCTTGGAGAAGATTTAAAAATGTGTGTGAATTAAGGAGTGGGGATATATATGGCTAAAACAGATACATTCAACTTACTCCTCCAAGCATTTTTGGGTCGTCTTGTAATTCTGTAGTATCAGATGGCATCATGCAGATATGCTATAAATCCATTTCTAAAATAGAAGGGAAATCTTAAGCTGCTTCCTTTTCTGTAGGGTTAATATATGCAAATATTCACAAAAATTTGGGGGATAGTCATAAGAATGTAGATCTAAGGGAGACATACAAAATGTGGAATGGATCAGATGTCAATATTCAATCTAAAATGTGCTAGTTCAGGGGCACCTGGGTGGCTCAGTCAGTTGAGTGCCCAACCCGTGATTTCAGCTCAGGTCATGATCCCAGGATCATGGGATTGAGCCCCACTTTGGGCTCTGCACTGTGTGGAGCCTGCTGAAGACTCACTCTCTCTCTCTCTCTCTCTCTCTCTCTCCCTCTCCCTCCCTCTCTCTCTCCCTCTCTCCCTCTCTCTCTCTCTCTCCCCCCTCTCCCCGCCCCCGCCACACTTCCTCCACTCATGCTTGCTCTTTCTCAAATAAAAAAATAAGTGATAAACAAAATTCACTAGTTCAAAAACAAACAAATAAACAAACAAATAAATGAAATGTGCTAGTTCAGGTAGGACCACAAGGCAGTAGAGTTACTGCAGAGCTGGACTACCAGGCCGACTTGCAGCCTATATCACTTTAGGGTTGGAGATGGACACGTAGGTAGTGGAGAGACTTCAAATCCAAAACAACTAATCCACTACATCTCTTTTGATTTATATTACTGGCTTATGATTGTTTCATAAGCATCTGAGCTATAGTACATGGAACTTAGGTTATTTAAAAGATTCAGCAGCAGATCATTGTAGTATAGTTCCTTTTCCTTTTCCTACTCTGAATTAAGACTGAGGTAGACCCTGAAGTAATTTTTTCTTCCCCTTCATAGATGCTCTATCAAAAAGACACAAAATACAACAGAGATTTCCAAGAATATGATCAACACCCTCAACACTAATAGCTAAGTAGTTTGGTTTAGTTTACTTTAACAAAGTGTTCTATTATTCATAGGAATATTTTATATGCATTTTTCTCATTTATCATGGAAGGCATGAAATGTAGATGTTTTAACCCTATTCTCAACTGAAGATACTGAGGCTCATTGCTCCCTAGTGCTCTGATTTCCTGTCCAGTCACTTTTCATCATGTGACAGCTGTAACCCAAGAGTGCTAAGCACTGTGCCAGTGATTCCCAACAACTGGTCTCTAGACCAGAACAGTTCTCAGGAGAATGTTCCATAGATGTGCAAGAAAATGAGAAAAATTAATATATTTGTAAATTTCATTCAATGCTTCTTTCACAAGGATTATTTCCATTATTCTGAGATTGTCTTTCCTAATTTTTACCATTTAAAATACACTTTTTTTTATAAAATTAGGTTATATAAATTATATTTATTTAATAATTTTACTTGGCATCTTTCATACATATGGAGATTTCCTATCAGTTACCACTTCTTTTTCATTTATTGGTTATAGAAATACAAACTACTAAATCCACTGTAACGAAGAAATGTGTTGATAGTAAAATTGGCACCCTATTCTTCCCAGACCCCTTTTAGACACCAGGCTTATTGTTGAGAGAAGATTATTACCCTTTTTCTGTTTCTGAGCAGCTCTAATCGAATAAGTTTCTGGAAAAGATCCAGGATCTAGAAACCAGAGGTTGAGATGCCACATGAGAAAGAAAGCAGATATGAGAGACAGGTTACTGGGATAAGACACAGGAAATTAAGATCTGATAGGTGGGAAGTCATAATTGAAGAATCACAGGAAGAAATTCTAGGTTCTTCCCTTATTTAGTACCACTATGATGGCATCCGTAATAAGACAAGAGCTGTATCATAGGCTCAGTGGATAAGGACAATAAGACATAGTCCAGACTATGCTCCAGGAATTCTTCATTCTGTGAAGTATCACATAACTCCATCCTCCTCAAACTGACTGTCAATGCAGACACAGCACCTGCTGTTTTCCCAGTCAAAAGAGACCCCTCCACGTGGCTCTCCCCAGACTTCTCAGTCTATCATTACAAAGAACATAGGCTGGATCAAGACATGCAGCTGCTAAAATGGAATAACATTAGTCTTTCCCACTGTTTGGTGGTATAGAGAGGCAGGGGAATGGAGGGAGGAAGAGGATGAGAATATGAATTTAATTTTGTCAAGATTAACATTTTCCCTTCAGTATTTTAATGTCTGCTACCATTTGTCTACTAGCATATGTGCTAGCAGCCGCCAACAATGCTTGAAAAAGAAATAATTCTTTCTCAAAATAAGCTATAGAAGATGATTCCTAAATCTTCAGCTTATGGTAGGAGGGTCCTCTATTTGCATATGACTTAATATTATTTACATATAGTCTGCTTTCCATAATAAAACTGTTCTGTGTAGGAGTTTAAGGTGTCCTATAGAGAACGTGATGACTATAGAATACTGTAGAATACTGCACTTCACAGATGCTCTCTACAAAGTAGCCAAGAGGGCTAGTGTGGTTGTCCTATTGGGATGTATTTATCTCCTCTTGTGAGTGGGGTTAAGTCTCTTAATATTCTTGTTAAAAAGGACTCTCCAAATAGTACAATTTGAATAACATTCCTGGACCTTAGACGTAGGAAAAAAAAAAAAAAAGAGGGAGTCATTCTTTAATAACTGAATTTTTATATGCATATATTTTCTGGAATGACTATTTTTTTTAAGAATTTTTTTTAAATGTTTATTTATTTTTGGGACATGAGAGACACAGCATGAGCAGGGAAGGGGCAGAGAGAGAGGGAGACACAGAATGTGAAACAGGCTCCAGGCTCTGAGCTGTCAGCACAGAGCCCGACGCAGGGCTCGAACCCACGAACTGTGAGATCATGACCTGAGCTAAAGTCGGATGCTTAACTGACTGAGCCACCCAGGCGCCCCTGGAATGACTATTTTTTAAGAATGTTTTCTTTCTTTCAATTTAAGTGATGGTTCCTTAGAGTGTCGTGCTAGAAAATCAGGTGTAATGATATCAGACTAAATAGCATATCCTGATATGTGTCATTGTTATGCAAACAAATAAATTACTTTGTGTTGAAATGTTCACCGCAAAAATGAATGGAACTCTTTGCCTCTGTGAGCCAATCTATTTATATCTTTGGACATTCATATGTCATTACGTGATGGATGTTTAAACATGAATGGTATGCTTTCTTTTTTATAATTTTCATTGCAGTTATATCTGAAATTTCTTTACTGATTTTTTTTAAATTAATACTTGAGTGTAGTACCAGGCTATTTCCCAGATTTTAGATTAGTGCCCAAAACCCAATAACTTTTTCTCCTTCTGCTTCAACACAATGTAGAAACCCTAAGTATGTCCATTAAAAAAGTAATAATTTTGCATAGCTAGACATTTTATTATCTTGTCCAAGCAAATTAACAGTATAAGCATTAAGAATCAAAATAAGCAATTCCTAATATGACCATACCTACTCTCTACATCTTGAATACTTTTGATTGTTGAAATGTTAATATATATAAATTTTAGTGTATACACTTTCTCATTAATCATCTCTAGTGCTTTTCATATGTGTAACCCAACGTTTAGACTAGTTAAATTTGTATACTGTATGAACTATAATTATGGCATTTTATTAGTAGGTAAATGGATAGAATGTCATACATTTATGGTAATGTTTTCTTTAATATTACTCTAGTGTGTCTGTTTAAGTGAGTTTGACAAAGCTTGTTGTAATTGCTAAGGAAATAATTTGCATTTCCCCCCCTCTCATCTGTGTAACGTAACAACTGTATGTGCTTGTTGGTATACTCATTAAATATAAGTATTGAGAATCAAAGTTTAGATTTTATTAAATGTTTTCACTTAAAAACCAGAAAACATCTTGGTAGAAATGTTAATCGCTGAAATCTGAGAAATTAATATTAATATTTAGTATCTATGATAATATGGAACTTAGATTTTCAAAATGCTGTAGCAAAGGTTCACTTAAAATATGCTCTTTTGTAGCTATTTACATCTCTATAGTCAAGTCTAACCACCATCTCTTCATTTATGTTTAAACAAAATTTAGTGCCTCTGTGTGTGTGTGTGTGTGTGTGTGTGTGTGTGTGTTACTTTTCCCACTGTATCAATCATGAATTGCTGAAAAGCTCCCATACCATGGCATTGTTGGAACTCAAATTTGGAAGTGCACAAAAGAACTGTATTTGTTGCCAATCAGAGGAATGTGTTTTCAAAACAAGGGTAACATTTTATTTCTCTTTCTCCCCAGTTCTGCAGTAGTGTAAGTGTTAAAGCCTGAGAGGTTTAGAAAGCTGCAGTGAATGTGTTAAGACTGTTAATGAAGCTTCTGAATCTAAGGACAAAATTAGCTCTCACACCCACACTGCGCAAAGTACAGCAACTGTCTGATAGAATTGCATCATGACTTTTACCTGGGGACACGGGTATTATATTCAGCTGAATTGATGAAATTGGGAAGACAGATGTGCCCAAAGGACATTTTAAGAAGCTTGTACCTACATAAATTGCTTGTGAAAAATCTCTAAAATTTGAATAAGAAACCAATGTAAAATGCCTTCTGCCTGTAAACTTCAGGTCATATGATATACATTATCTAGCATATCCTTTAAGGAGAGAGAACATTTGACTTTCTCTTGGTATCAGATGGTCTATATAATGTCAAGCCCAATGAATGTTTGTTTTTTTTTCCTTCTTATAAAGATAAGTACTTAGGACTAGGAGTTTAATGAGGGATGCTAATCTTCTATGTTGTTTGCTTAAAAACATTAAATTCAGGCTTTCATTGCAATGTGACTGCCATACAAAGTAATGAATAGAATTCGATAATTTGGATATTGTAGCTATTTAGCAAACATAATTACAAAGTAAAAACAGCAATGGTATTGAACATCCGCAAACAAATTACTAAAACTTTATTTTAGGTTCTTAGATATTGAGACCAGAGGATTCAATCCTAGTACCCTCCACATGTAAAGATAGATTTTTAAAAATGGACTACTTCATTCCATTGTTAAGATACATATCTTAAGAAATATTTTTACTTGCAACTCCATGCAATCAGTTCTTGACCATTTTTGATTTAGAAAGGCGGCAGATATTTAGGTTTGTTTTTGGTTTGCTGTTCTAAGAAATGTGGAAAGCCGATGTCTAAAGTCTAGAGGTTTGTGTTTGCTAACAGTGAAATGAGCAGGTGGAAAGGTTAGTTGTCTTATTCTTTCTTACCTTACACCTTCATGTAATCACAGAATATTATATACTTATATAATAGATTTTAGAAATTTCAAGCAGGAAATCACAATTATACAGAAAAATAATTTCATTATCTTAGAAAATTCTAGAAGCTGGGATTAAGTTTATATAACTGTGCAAAAAATTAAAGTATTTTTAAAATGTTAATTAATTGACATTTAAGATACTAAAAATCATCTGGTACTGACAGTCCTGACTCCACTTCTAACATATGCTTATTGATAATAGAGAAAAAAAAAAAATGATGAGGTCACCTTTGATATTCATAAAACTAATAGTCCTGTCCACAAGAGGGCATGGGTTTTCCATAGGAAAATGACAGCATAAGAAGGGGAAATAAATGGTTATAATAACTGACCTTTCTTTTGACTGACTATACTCTTAATTTTGTTTTTTAAGATATAACAACTTAGAATGGATTTGCATAAGGACACTAATAATTTAATTTCTTCATGACCCCCAGCTCTGATTTCCTACAGAATTTATTGCCTCTTCCACTCCTTTGTCAGTTCACATATAATTCTTTATTATCATGTACTTCTTTTTATATGTTCTTTCTTTCTAATTATATTGTAAGTCCTTGAAGGAGATAGACTTTTACTTATAACTCTCCCTTCCCATAGTAAAATACAAAACCTTTGTCCAAGGTAGGTGATAAATAATTATTTGCTAATTAAGATAATAATGATTTTGAAGTAATAAGATATTATTGTAACTACTGAAAGGTATGTTACTGTTGGAATTGACAGTTTACAAAACCTTTCCACATGTATCATTTATTTGTCTTCTAATAACTATGTTCTCTACTTTTAGTGTCGGTTTTAAACATTTTTTTTTTATTATTCTCCAGTTTTGTGGTAGTAAATAAACTACTTAAACGAAGATAATTTTTAAAATGATTTTTGTAATAGTGAATAGTTTTCTCTTAGTGCTAAAAGTAAGACATTCTATGAAATTTCCTGTTAAATAACCCATAATGAGTTTATTTAGTTTTCTTCTTACCTCAGTAGCATAGCTATATTTGGAATTTAAAATTTAAAATGATTTGTTTTTATCTGAAAGAGAAATAACTCCCACATTATCTCTTTATGTGTATGCAAAAAAATAAAAATAATCTTTATATGTGTGAATTACCTAACCAGAGATTCTGTAATATATTTTTGTACGTATAGTCAGCCATTAATAGAGAATTAATAAAAGCAATTTCTTGCCAGATTTCAGAGTTAGTAAATAGAGCTTACAGAAAAAATGAATCCTGAAGGATTACACAACGAAATTATAATAGAAATAATAAATTGGTAGTCAATTCAGTGATTAAAACCACCAGCTACCAACAATTACATTTATTAAGTCTACACTTTATTAAATCTAAATTGCAAAATGGAATAACATTAAAAAATAAAACTTTCCAAAGTCAGAATATGTATGTCAATGTATTTCACAATTTCATTGGCATCATGTAAAATGAATGTTAATGTCTAGTGTTTTTATCTTCTATATATTTTTCAGGGACATCACTGAAACTTCATACACTGAAGTTTTAATTTATTCCAGTTTAAGCGATTTAATTACTTAAGGCCATTATTTAGAACACATTTTAAGAAATAAATCTAATAAATAGAAACATATACATAGCTTTGTTCTTTGTTTTCTGAAATGGAGGTACCATATTTGAGGAAAAAAACCAAAAAACAGAACAACAACAAGAACAAAAACCTTACCAAACAGGATCCAGCAATGAATGAACTATTGCTTAACACTGCAAAATATGCTTGTCAATCTTGACCAACACATATAAAAACTTCATGCCCAAGATCTCCAGAAAAGTTGGCCAAAATCTCATAAATTATTGCTAGAATGAAAATCTTAGATTTCCTCTTCTCATAATTTCTTAGGTGAATATATGCCTTGATGAATTGTCCAAAGGTAGTTAAAAATGTTTTTGTTCTGTCAAGGGATTGTTCCAACCACAAACTGCCACAGCAATTCACCAATTGTATAATCTGAACTCTTAAATTTCAACCAAAAAATCTAATTAATTCATATTTGGTTGTGCCCTGGTTTGCCCTGCTTTAAGTGCATCTTATTTAAATGCAAGCTTCATTGTTAAAGAATTGATTTGTGAGTAGTATAGACAAAGATAATTTCTTTATGGTCACTTATAAAACAGATTATTGATTATGTCCATTTCATGGAGGAAATTGTATTCTGTTTCTGAACAAATATTGAGTTAACAGTTAAGTATATATAGGTCAAAGTTCACATAGTAAAATGTATTACCTTAGAAAATTAGAAATGTTTAAAATTTACTAATTATGAAACATTTTGACACAGAATAGTTTTCATCAAACTTTAACATGTGATGAAACTCATGCAAACCAATGTTTTTATGTTTCTTCCTAATACTTATTTTTATGCAACACTGCAGATATACTGTCATATAGACTCTTCTAAGGGAATAGGAATTGAGATTCTGCCCTCTTCTCTTGGCCAAACTTTGTGCCCCAGAAGCTGAATCTGGCCAGAAGTGCTTTTGTCTAATTCCACAAAAATACTGCATGGATCATAGGGAACACAGTACTATACCTCTACTTCACATACACAAAATGTTTATTTTTTCTTTATCTTAATTATAGTACATATGCAATAAAATGCCCAGACCTTAAATATGCAGCTTAATTCCTTTACCAAATGAGTACACCAAAAATATGTGTAGGTTAATTTGCAATACTTCAGAACTCTTATGCTCTTTCTCAATCAGTAACCCCTTTCCCAGATGTAATCATTATGCCACTTTTCATCCCCATAGAAACTTTGGCTTGTTCTTGAACTTCATATAAATAGATGTGCATTTTTAATTATCACAGTTTTAGGAGAGGGGTTCAATATATCAATTTGGAATTATAATTATGTAACAACAAATGCTTTAAATTTATATAATAACTTACCTATGTATATTTATATTTTTAACCAGCATAAACTTCAGGATTTTGTTTGATGCTTCGTCATTTTTTTTTTAAATAAATTCAAGAAACATAGAGATCCTGGGGCACCTGGGTAGCCAGTTGATTAAGCGTCCGACTTCAGCTCAGGTCATGATCTCACAGTTTGTGGGTTTGAGCCCCGCATCAGGCTAGGTGCTGACAGCTCAGAGCCTGGAGCCTGCTTCAGATTCTGTGCCTCCCTCTCTCTCTGCCCCTCCCCTGCTCACACTCTACCTCTGTCTCAAAAATAAATAAACAATAAAAAAAAATTTGAAGCATAGAGATCCAGAAATTTGGGACAACCTTTTTTTTTTTTTTTTCAGTAAATATCAGAGATGTTATAGTTGGCCAATATGGAGGAGTAATTCCTAAAATCATCACTGGATTTCTCTGTTCCTTGCTTCCTAGACCAAATGGCTTAACTATTAGAATATACTCCCAAAGCTCTTCTTTTAAACATTTTACCCTCATCCACAGAAATATATAATTGGAATGACAATTAAACTAAAAGAAAAAAATCAATGTTTACTACAATTAAATATTTTTAGTGCTGCAATTTTATTTCACTGTTTGGGATGTCAAAGTATCAAACATGCTTCTTTGTTCTTTGTTAAGATAGTGCTTTGCAAAGTGAAAGAAACAGTCCCCAGCCTACCAGATCACATGATTTCTTCACCCTTCCGTTAAATCAGAAGAAAAAAATAGGTCAGTTTTAATATCATTAATCATGTAAAAATATTTACAGCTTGGAGAAATCAAATGTTCAAAGAAAAATACTATTTAGGTTTACTTAGTTAAAAGGATCTGTGTATTTTAAAAATCAATTATATTGAGAATTTTCTTTTAGTGTCGAATTTAATTAAATTTGATTAATTTATTTTTAAAATGCTGATATTAACAATGCTTGCACACTTGTTTTCTAAAAGTGCTCTCCCAGATCAAAAAAGCAAAAATACTCCCTATAATTGCCCAAAGTTTAAATGTGTGATTTGTCCAACCTCACCCTGTGCAAATATGTAACATTTATAAATTTCTTACTATCACATATCTGGAATATACTACTGTTCAACCAAGATTCAATAATTTTGTTTTTGTGTCTGTTTATTTGCTTTATATTGCATAAGCATTTGGGGAAAGTTCTCTCGTCAGGCAATTTGCCTCATATTTCTTGTTTGCTTCGTTTTGTTGAAAAGGAAATCAGGCTCTGGAGCAATCTTATCAAAATATCATTACTTTCCAAGTATTGTTTCACAGATTCAAGTTTTTTCATCTATGTTTTCCCATGAGTTACAAATCTACAAGTCCTATTTTTGCCCCTTTAGTTCGCTGATATTCTGTTCACCTCAATTAAATACCAAATAACATGTATCAATTTAAATTTTGAAGGACCTCAGGAACTCCTGTTAAAGTACAACTATCCTATTATTGAGCTTAGCTACCCAATGTACACTCCTCAGAAGATCTATAGGATCTACTGCTTAATTATTAAACTCTATAGAGTCATTAATCAATATACATGGCAAGATTTTAATTATCTGTCAGAGCCTTTCTCCCAATACCTCGTATAGAATTAGTAAGGGTAGGAAATGGCTTTCCAAAATACAAAACACAACTGTGTCCTAGCCAGCCTCACCAACATGCACATCTTTTATAGTGTATTTACTCAGCAATTTGAAGTCTTAGATTACTTGTACACATATCCATTTACCATACCAAATAAGACCAGCAACTCTATCTCTGAGGATTTATTTTTAACTACAGTAATACAAGAATATTTTCAATAAGCACAAGAGGATAAGACAAAAATTATTTTTATAATTTAACAAACATTTATTGATAAACTTCAACAGATATTGATAAAGTCCATTCTCTCATAGACCTCGGATTAGTTCTCAAAATGAACTGGTCCAAAGAGCCAAACTAAGGTTTTAACTAGGGTAGATCCAAGCTCAGTTTTGAAAATTATGACTGGGTCCAAAGGCAATTCTGAGGCTTACTTCTGTGAAGAGATGAGATAAATCTTTAGCTACACAAGAACACAAGGTACATGATTTTATTTGGTAACAAAGGGACAACTTTTCCACCTATAATTTCACTGTCTAAAGTATAACATGTTTATGTAGAGTAGTGCCACTGGGATCTGGGGGAGGGTTGCTTGGATTCAAATTCCAACTTTTGAACTCATTATCAGGTAAGCATGTGCAATTATTACTTAGCCCCTCTATAAGCTGCAATTTTTTTTGTTGTTGTTCAGTGGACATAACTTTAAAAGTACTTACTACATGAGATTGTTGTGAGCCTTACATAGATTATGTAAATTACTTAGTACAGAGCCTGGAACATGGCAAACTCTCATTAGATGGTAGCTATTATTATTTTTATTGTTGTGCCATTGCTATTATTATATGGGTTTCTAGTAATATAAAACACAGAAAAAACATGTTAATACCTAGTAGAAATCTCAATTTATAAAGTTCTGATAACCGACCGAATTGAAATTCTAGAGGATTCAGACATGCCTCTGGACATGTCACCCATTCATCTCTCTAGAATCTCTAGGCTTTATTCTGTATCAAGTCAGATTATCAGAATGGTACAGACCAGGACTGTATTACTTTGGCCCCCTTCAGAAATGCCTTCACAGAACTCTGATTTGGCATCATGCCCATGGTCATGGGCATCATGCCCACTGAACTTCTTATCAAAGGTCAGTGCAAGAAATGGCCATATGAAGAATGCCTGTGCTCTTTTTGTAAAGCTGCTATTGAAGATTCTCCCCATTTTATGGTTTAATGTCCCTTAGACAAAGACTCTTATTATAAATTCTTCTTAGAGCTAAGTTTAATGATTTTAGTATGTCTGTTATTTTGCTTTAAAGTACCTCATCCTTTGGGGAAGCAGAAAGGGTTTTAATAATAAATAGAAGATTCCTTTCAACATGTACAGTTCTAAAAAATATTACCAGCAGTAGCTGATGACCCATCATCAGGAACGAATGAAAACCGATAAATTCGTTCTCCTTTTCCTGTTTCAAATTTAAAATGTACTCTAGTAGGAGATATTTGCATGTAAACAGATTACCTCTGAGAGAGGAAAGGGATGCATTGCTGATGATAAAATTTCAGGGCACAGACTCTAGTCTGTGCAGAGGGCAGAGAGTTTTACAGTTTTCTTTCAAGTCACATCATATAAACTGCAAGTTGCAAATTAGCAGACCTTTGTTGTTTGGACTGCACAATGTTTTAAAAGATATTGTGAAGGGCATGTGTAACACTTAGCTATAATACAAGCATTTGGGCATCTGTTGTCATACTCAAGACCTTTTCCCTGTTAAATTCATCTGTATAATCAAGGTCATTTTCATACATGGTAGAATTGACATTGATAGTTGCTTCTGCATTACTATAGGCAAAGGAGTCCCTTGAACATTAATATAAAAGCTTGTAAAACTTGGAGCAAATAATTTCTGAAAAGCTAAAGAGAATATAGGAAAAACAGGTTTACATAACCTGTTAAGTCCTTTATGCTTACTTGCTAAAATAATACTGCCTACTTCTGTTCCCTTTAGTGGTCCTGTGGGACCTGATGATGGTCCTCTTAAAGCATGGAGGAATGCTCAGAAGTATTAATATCACTACTTCTTTCTGAGATTCTGTTCTCTTCACCATGGAAATGGGGGAGCCAAGAGAACCAGTTTATAAACTATCAGTTTATAAAAAATATATGTTCTTGATGGTAGAGTTTGAAATATTGTTCTCATAATGAGGAGAGTATAGTGAGTCTATGATAAAAGTGAGTGAGTGTAAACTATGCTGGAACCAATAACAGGAGAAAATGACTATTCTGCAGATTGGAAAATACTACCAGGCATCGGCCAGAATTGCCAGCAGATAGGAACATACTAAACAAAATAACTTTGTCAGTATCACTTGGCCATGAATTTTCTTCCCTCAACAGTTTCTAATAAACAGGCATATACATGAATTACCTATTCCAAGTATCTACTGAAGTTATGTTTACCAATAGATATTTTTTATTAAATACTATTAATAATAAGGCTCAGTCATTTGTAAATCTAAAAAAGTTAGTTAGATTTTAAGCATGCTCATTTGCTTTTAACACTATTCACTTAAAAATGGGAATACTTTTCTTAGGATACAGTGACCTTATGATTATTTTTGTCTCAAAATTGGGACTTATAAACAGATTTGTCCCTCTACTTCCTAAAACAAAACCTTTTTGGGTCATCACAAATCTCCCAACAAAACAAAATGGAAGATAATACTCTATGGATTTTTTTTCTTCAGGCAAAATCTGAAAGTCATTTAGACCTAAATGTTTTTCACAGATATGAAATCACAACATACTCCAGCAGGGAATAGTTGTGGATTTATAAAGCAATAAAAGTTCACAAACATGACTATGTAGTCATGGTTCAGCTGTTTACGTAAGAGTTTCTGTTCCATCAGAGTGCGTGCCAAGATATTTTGTTCAGCAGAGGACACTAAGACACAGAGAATTCTGTTCTAGAGTGTGAATTCTTATTCTAGAGTTCTCTCATTTTATTCACCCACTCATATAAACCTTTACTCGTTCTTACGTTTATTAGAACAGTCTGCGGACCTTCAGCTTTTAAAATTGACAAGCTAGTCTTGTGTCTTTGAATCATCTGTTTATTGGTTAAATGCCAATAGCTTATTGAAGTACCTCACAAAAAGGACCTTATTTCTTACCTAAATATCAATGACTTATGACTTAATTATGATGATAGTTTTAAAAGATTCATAGAGTAATTTAAAGTTAATCAAATAGAAATGTCATTTTTGATGTTAACATTTAAACAAATAATCATTTGTTGTTCCATGTGGCAGAGATAGTTTGACAGTGTTTAAATGCATGACCCAAACTATGAAAGACATAAATAGGCTAGACATTGAAGAAACATAATCTTTCCAATTCCATATCTTTCATTCTTTCTTTCTGCAAAATGGGTATATGGTAACATGATGAGACATATTTGCCTCATGCACCACGAATTACCCATACAGATGTATTTCTAAAGGTATGATTCTCTATTCAGAATACTCATGTTGATTATTAGGTGAACATTATTTATAAAAGATACATTAATATATTTTTCAGTTTATTAACACTTACCACAAAGATCTAATGGAACATTTGAATTAATGTAATTACAAATAAAACAAAATGAAATTAAAATAAAATAAAATAAAATACAGTTCTCTGACAGCAACTTCAAACATTAATGTGGAATTAATTTATAGGAACTGCTATTTCAAGAGAGAAAATGAATTATAAGAGTACATACTGACTCAAAACCTCAGGACACTAATAAATATTGTCTCTATCCTAAAGTTTAGGGAGCTATGAAGCTAGTATAAAATATTATGTATTAAGTATTAATTTAGTTTTCAACCAGGATTCCTACAAGAGGAAGACTTATGAGATGGCTCCACTGTGCATTTTCCCTTACAATATTTGATCCCAAAGGCACACTTTAACTAAATTTGACAGCAGGAAAGAAAGTCAAAAGCTAAACATCATCACACAAATTTTTGAAACAGGTGACAGCTAATGGCCCAAACAGTTTGTATTAATAATCAAATACTGGCTACCCTGTGGATCACTACCGTGTGCTAATGAGGGGAGCCTTGCTTTCTCTCCAGGCAAACAGCTCTCCATGAAGCTTCTAATACTTCTAAAAACTAATGGATATTCAGAGAGAGAATACAATAGTTACTCTCCGCTCCCACAAACTGATATACCTGTAACTCATAGGAAATCCAATTGGTTGGGTCAAGAGTTGAGCTTTATTTATTTTTAAACCACTTTACCTTTAAGCCATTTTACTCAGACTTTTGAAAGCAGAGTTAAAAATATTAAAAAAAAAACATTAAAATGCTTCTACTCAGTGAATATTTCCAGGGTTACTGCTTTTGTTTTTGTTTTTTGTCCCCTTAAAGGAGGAAGGTAAAACATTTTCTGGATACCAGAACTTGCGTTCACTTCTTTTGGCCAATAATGCCTTTTTATTGAGAATAAACATTAGTATCCTGCAATCTTGAGCAAAGGAAATGGTATCTAAGGTCAAGGCATGCAGTGGTAGCCAGTAACCAAACTGACAGATTATCATACAACTACAGTCACTGTTTGAATCAAATCATGCTTTTGTGTCCTTTTACACATGAGGTCCTCACATTTTGTACACATACACACAAGAAAATGTCACAATTGCTGGGAAGCAATTCCTTATGAATCATAGGGTGATAGATTGCTTTGCTATTCTCTTTTGGTTATATTACTTTCTTAAGAAAATTGCTTACAAAATGCAATATGTATAGGATCAAATAGCTATCATCTGAATTTAGCTTTGCATGTCTCTCAATTCACCAGTGAGTTACCTTAATTTTCACTGTTTTCTTCCTCTTTCACTGCCTTGTTGCTCAAATACAACAAAAACGGTAACTGAATCATTGCTAGTTGTTCTATGAGTACTTTGAACAATATATATAGTGGCCTATATTGCTTTATGCAATTTTTTTTTTCTTGTAGAAGCACTACGATGATTCAATTTTCTACTTATTTTTAATAAAACTGGACAGAATAATTTTCTCTATTAAAAATCACACCCTGGAGGGGCGCCTGGGTGGCTCAGTCGGTTAAGCGTCCGACTTCGGCTCAGGTCATGATCTCGCGGTCCGTGAGTTTGAGCCCCGCGTCGGGCTCTGTGCTGACTGCTCAGAGCCTGGAGCCTGTTTCAGATTCTGTGTCTCCCTCTGTCTCTGACCCTCCCCCGTTCATGCTCTGTCTCTCTCTGTCTCAAAAATAAATAAAAACGTTTAAAAAAATAAATAAAAATCACACCCTGGATATTAAGAACTGATTTTGAAACTGTGTCATTTATTAGCTACATTAACAAAAACTTAGCATTCTCATCTATAACACAAGAAAAGTACTACCTGGCCCACTATGGTTGTCAAAAAGATCAAATATGGTAATATATTTAATTACCCAATGAATGCTTAATTTCTTTCCAGATGTAAGATATATTTATACTTATTTTAGTAATTCCATTCCTTTTTTATTATTTAGCAATTCTTTTCCTTTAACAATGCCTTTCAATGAATAAATGTATTATTATCTTTTGGTAAACTTTAGTCTTTATTATTTCTTACTAGTGAAAACAACGGCTCAAATAGAGAAGTCTAAATTTGAACCCTGAGGTAAATCCCATTGGGTTTAAGAAAGGGACTTATAAAGGCAAATGTCCATGGGAACCAACCCAAAAAACCACAGAAACAACAACAAGGTAAATAAATGGTGTGTGTGTATTTCTCCAGATACAGAAAAGCGAACAGGACAGTTTTCACTTTTCTCTTAACCTGGTTGCTTTAAAACACCAGAACTTTATCCTCTCAGAGTTCTGGGTGCTGAACTCTGAAATCAAGGTGTTGGCAGGACCAAGATCCCTCCAAAGCTGCTGAAGGAGCCTCCTTCCTGCCTCTTCCAGCTTCTGTAAGCCTCGAGTATTCCTTGGCTTGTAGATGCATCATTCCATTCTCTTCTTCCTTATCTCTTAAATGGCTGTGTTCTTGTATGTCTGTGTTTGCACTTGGCACTCTTCTCTTGTATGGATACCAGTTGTCATAGGTTAAAGGTCTGCCCTACTCCAGTCTAGGTCTATCTTAACGAATTACATCATCCACAACCCTATTTATGAATAAGGCTGTATTCTGCAAGTAGTGGGACTTAAGATTTAAACATATCTTTTTGTGGGACACGGTTTAACTCATTAAGGAAAAACTATAAAGAAAACAAAACTTGAAAAATTTGTGAAAGCAAAAATAAATAGCAAAGAACATGACGGAAGCTAAAAATATACGGAATGGGGAGAATATAGTAAAATGTTGAGGCTGCATGTGGCTTTTATGGCTCATTGTAAAATAGCTGCTACTCAGGCATAAATAATTTTTACCATAGTGGAACAAAGATCTAATATTAAATATCTTAATTTCCAAATATTAGCAACAAATTCATTTTTGTAATATTAAGTGAGGAAACACTGTGAGTTCTGTGCACATACTTAATAACAATGATGCAGCATTCAATCCATCAATTTTATCTAAGATCAGAATTTATTTCTTTAGGAAAGTGATGGGTTTTGGAATTTTGAAAATATATTAGCAACATAAAAATTTTTTCCCTTTAGATCACTAACTTGTGACATACTACATAATTTATCATTTCATAAAGATAACTACATGTGTACACAAAGGACACATCAGAAAAGAAGATTCTGAAAAGAAGTACTCACAAGTTGTATTCTAACTGTATTCAGAAACAAATAACAAGTGATATTACAAAATGATTATGCCAACAGTAATCTATCTCAGTTTTTATAAAACCCCAGTTTGAATTAGTTAACTTCAGACAAAACAAAGAGTAAAATAATACAAGCCCTATGTGCCTTTGTCTCAATTACTAATCTCTTTGGACATCAGTTTCCTCATCTAAAAGTTTCCTTCAACTATTCCCTGTCTATGCTTTGAAAAATATACAACTCAATTCCCTTTACTCATCTAGGAGTGTGTGTATATATATATATATATATTTTTAAATGTATTTTCTTTATAGCAAATTTCATCAAAATATGTCATTTCTGGAAAATATATGTTGAGTTTTGATTAAACCATAAAGCATAATCACAAGTTAGCTACAGAGGTATTCTAATCCTCTGTTTAGTATGCAGCTGAAATGAGGGACTAGCTGAACACTGTTAGTAACAAAGATTTCATTGTTTTATTTCCACTGTGGCTTCCTCTGCTTTACTAAGCACATCAGAATCTACATTTTGAGTGCTTTTGTGAAGCATTGTTTTTCCCTTCTGTTGTCAGATTCACATAATATATTATAATGATGGTCTAGAATGCCTCCTGGCCTTTATTATAATAAATGTATTCCCTTGTTATTTAATTCATTTAATTTTAAACTTATGTGCCAAAAAAAAGTAAAGTTCTAGATCTATGTGCTTAAGTAGAAAAAGTAGAGATACTTCAGGTAACAAAGTGAACTGAGTTGACATAAACTAGTTCCCATTTCGTTTATATAGAAATGCTAAAGAAAATATAGCAACCATAACAAAAGTAAGTTAATACAACAAATCTTAAAAGGAAGTAAGAGAAATCTCCAGATGGTAAAACAGAGCAAGAAATCAAAGCCAGGGTGTTAAGGGCACAATCTAATCTCCAGGAGTCTAGATGTGTATTCCTCTAGTTTATTGTGGCTACAGATTATGGGTTGGAGATACTAAGACACATATAGGGGGCAAGGTGTTGAGCCACTGTGAGATCAGTAGATGAAACAGATTTCTGAGTAAATCTGGGACCCTGTGTGAACCCCCACACCCATAATGATATGATAAGAAAAATAGTATTGTCAGGAAGAAGGTTATCTGCTTTACTGGATTTCTGGGTGTTAAAAATATCCTTTTTGATAAGTGACAATAAAAATATAGTAAGCAGGGGTGTAGTTTTCTGGACTTTTATAATCTGCTAGGTACAAGAAGCACCAACTAAGATACCAACATAATACCTCGCCTAGAACTGGCAAACTCCCTAGGGACCTGGTGTGTGTGTGTGTGTGTGTGTGTGTGTGTGTGTGT